>NC_133769.1:190223107-190232453 GCF_003597395.2 Chelonoidis abingdonii
CTGCAGACTAAACAGCGCTGTGAGAAGGTGCACAGTGTAAACAGTGCGCACGCGAGCTTGGGACCGCTCCCAGATGTGCAAGTTATCCCATGAGGGGCAGAGTACATGCAGGCTGGAAGGTCGTCCCAGCGCTGACACTGCGATCAACGAACTCAAAGCGTCAAATGCGCTCAGCGCTTCTCTAAAGCACAGGCAGCACCTTTGAAAGCTTCCACTTGTGATGTGATCAGAGATCAAAATAGCTCATGATACTTAGGGGCACAAACTTTTTTCATCTTTCATCTGAATGAGTAGGTTGCTATGTGTATTCGAAGAATTAGGGAGATTTATAAGAAACAAGACGTGTGAACATTATCAGCCTTTCAAGAAGAGTATTATTTTGCAGCTTGCGTAATACATTACTAAAAAAAATTTGAGAGCAGTAAGTAAATAAGGGCATAGTATAGACTACAACAGATAGAGCAGCAAAGTAGAGTCATAGATGCAGTCGCTCTAACATAAACATAATTACATGGTTAATATTGAATGAATATTCATTAGTATTTGTAATATGTATTCATTACTGAGATTTGCCATAATTCCCTACCACTATTAGTACAATCTATTCTCCCATAAAAATTAAAAGGTACTCGTTAGGAATGATTTGTTTCTGGTATTTTGGGCCTGAAACTTTTATTGCTGTTTCAGAATGTAATCTAAGCAGAACACAGGCATATTACGGGCTACTGCTGTGCTCGTCATGAAAAGTTGACACTTATTACCCGATTTTTATAATACTTCATCCAGGCAACCACACTCTTCATCGAGAGAAAGACTTGCCCTCGTCTTCACTCCCAACCAGGAGAAATATGTGCAGACTTCTTAAATTGTGGTAGTCGCTAACACAGTTAGAATAGCAAATAAATAACTCACTCTGCTGATATGGTGCAGTGATATCATCACTTTATTTCTATCGTTGGAAAATTTGAATAACATAGACTAGAGAGAGATAAGAAGGTGGGACCCTCCTAAGGCATGGGGGGCACTACTCACGGACAACTCTTTGCCACTATCTACGGTGTTCATCTATGGAGTATTAGGTGCAGCAGGTTGGTGTAAGTAAATCCACCATGCCCGGCTAATTCTACGGGCACTGGATCATGCCCTCATATGCTACTTATGTATCACTATTCCATTATAATAATGTGGATAGTAATGCAAAGCTACAGCTAGAGAGAAATTGTTTATGCAATGCCAGGTAGTGTGAGGCATATTTTAGCTTATCTCCATCGATGTGTGGCCACGAACATAACGTATCTGATCAGACAAAACGCTGAAGATTCAGCTCCAAGCTTTTGATAAAAGAGCCCTAGCTGAAAAATAGCACTAGAACTCCATATCTAAGTGATTAGCTTCTGTAATTAATACAACTAGTACCTCATCACACACAAACAAGATTCATCAGAGCCACTGAAGGGTGGTGGGGGGCAAAAAGATGTGTTTCTCCCATCCCGGATATATGTGGATGAATTTCAATAAGGTTATTGGTTGGAAAGATTAAGACAAATAAGATTTTGGGTTACACTCGAGGGGGTGTGTACAACTCGAGTGATGGGCAATTCTAGCTGAAATTCTCCATGCAGATGATTCATGTGTTATTCTGCAGTGGAGCGGGTGTATCCTATGATGTGTGCACTCAACAGAGCCTGGAGGCCAGGCATTGCTAGGACAGGGAGTGAAGTAAGCTGCTCAGATTGCTGGAAGAGCAGGCATTTGACCAGATAAATCAGGGACACAAAAGGGAAGCAACCATGTCGTTCGATCACAAGCAGAGATAGGTGACTCCTGCATCGGACACTGACTCGGGCTCAGTTGGTGGGGCGGAGAGGGAAAAGGGGGTGGGGTCCCCCAAGAGTATTTTGTTGTCGAAGGGGGTCATGGTGCAACAGTGCTTTTAGAAACCTGACTAGTCTGTCCTCTGCACAACCAGCAGAGACATGCCTGATAATTCCTGCTTCAGTCAGTAGCTGTGGTTGAATGGACGTAGTTATTTTGCTACAGTAGAACCTCAGTTACAAACACCAGAGTTTGAACTGCAGCTCAACCACGCACTCATGTGGAACTGAGTATGCGCAGCAACAGACAAAAATAAGAAGAGCATAAGTACAGATGCTGAGTGATATAAACAGACCGTAAAATAGGGAAACAACATTTTGTTATTCTTTCTGCAAGAAATGTTTCAAGGCATGTAATAAAGTCAAACTGTTCAAGAATTTAGAAATTTGAAAGAACACCTAATACAATGCTTTGTCAGAGACAAAACATTTCAGAGTTATAAACTCCTCATTCCCAGTACAGCAAACTCTTGATAATAAGGATTTATGTTCTGAAAAATGCTACTTTAACAAAATGATGTTAAGTGAATCCAATTTCCTCAGAAGAATTAATCAAATGGAGGGATTAGTAAGGGAATTTTTATTACCGACAAAAACTACTACAACTACTTCAACACACTACAACTAACACAGTGACAACGTTTTATAGCTCTAATTCTGAAATGGTGGGTTTATTAAGCTGTAAATTTGCTACAGCTATAATGTGGAATTCTCCTTGATGGTGGGAACCAGCACATCTGGTCAGAAATTCTACTTGTCTCTGTCAGGGTTGGGGAGGGTTTGGGGATTGGGTAGCGATAATGCTCACGGAGTTTTGACCCAGGGCTGTAAGCACAGCTATATATGGTGCCTCTGTAATTGAGCTGGGATGACAGCTATATCCTCACACTGAGCTTCATCGCCCATGAGCCTCCTCCAAACACGTTCTTGTAAGTATAACCGTGACCAGGAACTTCTTGGCTTCTGATAAAGCTGTGACATACACATTCAATGTCTCAGCAGACACCACTCATACTCTCAGCTCCTTGCGCCTCTTGCTCCCATCTCCTCACACACAAATCTCACTGACTAACTGGGAGGCTTTTAACTAGTTCCAGCCAGCCCTTGATTGGCTGCAGGTGTCCCAATCAATGTTGCTATCTCCACTGCCTTCTAGAAAGATCTTAATTGGCCCCAGGTGTCTTGATTAACCTGGAGCAACTGCCATTTGGTTACTATGATACCTGGGATTTGTGTAGCCTGGGGCTAACATACCTGTTCCTCACTACTTTACTGTAGCCATCTGGCCTTGCCCCATCACAATACATTTGAAATTTTAACTCATTGCATGTAATATGTATCAACATGTTTTCAACATTGTGTATGAGTTGTAAGGAGCAAGCTCTTTGGTGTCTTTATAATAAATAGTAAGTTGCAGTTACTTAAAAAGAAGTGACTCTCTTCCAAGTCCAAGAATTCTCATTGGTCTTGTGTCCTAATCATTGTATATAAGGATATCCTTTTGGTGGAGCAACTCAAGTGGATTTCTGCAGCTGTAGGGATACCAAAGCCCTATCAGCTCCTATTAGAGTTGTGGAAAAAAATTTTGGCTGAATAGTTTATTTGCTGAAAACTGCAGTTTCAGTATGACTGAAACAATTTATGAATTTTCCAAATAGTTTCAGAGAAAAAAAAACAGTAGCTTGGGTTAAATTTACCCAGATCTTCCCCAATTGCAGGTGGGCACCCTGAACATCAGACTATTGGCTTTTTTGGGATGGGCTTTCTGTCTCCCCTGTTAAAGCTGTTCCACTTTGTATAAAATACTTGAATAGTCACTGGGCCAGCAAGAGCGTGAGAATGATTCTATGACCTGGGAGTCAGGGCATCTGCCTGGGAGGTGGGAGACCTTTAAGTCCTTGCTCCCGAGTAGGGGTTTGAACCTCACTGGATCTCCTACATTCCTGGTGTCTCCCCTAATAACTAGGCTCTCAGGTATAAAGAGGTCTTCTCCTTCTCATCTGGTTTTGTCAATCCAGCCCTTTATTTCCTTTGTTTTTATTTTTTAAAAGTTAAAAATGCCCAAAAATGAAACATTTCATTTGACCTAAAACAAATTTTGTGTTCACATTTTCAGTTTGCAAAAAATTCTGAAAATTTTCAGAATTGGTTTGGGGTTTTTAGAGCCGCCAGTGAGCCAGAAAGTATCAGCTGTAGCTCCTTTAGCCTTCAAGATCTGAACAGGAGTTACAGTGAGAAGGAAGTGATAGTGTATACAATGAAAGGAGGTGCCTACCCACTAATGCTAAGGCTCTTTGGCTCTGTGCAGGAATTCTAACCTGACAACTCTGCCAGCTTCAGAGCATTGTTTTAACCACTTGTTCAGTTCTGTAATTCAGCAAAACCTATCTACTTTGCATAATTTGACCTGGCTACTGTACATGGAGGTATATAAAGTGTTCCCTCTTCCAGACGTGAATTGGTTGGAAACTAATGTAAGAACTTTAAGAGCTTTATGGAAGTTATATTGCCTTGGGCCCTATGGATTTGATCAAAGAAAGCTTTTGCTACAAGTTTAAAAGCTAATCAGACATATAAGTTTATAACTGGAAGGGAAAGATTGATAAAATCTTTTCCCTAGATATTTGGCAGTTTTCATGTGCTCAATAAAACAAAATAACATATTAAAATAATATTTAAAAATATATAATACTTAAATCGCCAAAAATGTAATTACTCCATGTAATCAAATTCAGATATTTTTCTACTTGCTTCACTAAGCTTTCCATTTTCTCATAATTCTCTTAAAAATAGAAATAATCCCGTTTATATTAGCTGTGTTTTGGAGTGTTTATTTTATATGGTCCTATAGCTGGGGTGAAAAGGAGAATAAAGAGAGCTTTATTTTCTACATACAAGTGTTTTCTTAGCTTTACGAGTTTATGTAAACAAGATTTTTTTTAGTATTTGTAATATATTCCAAAATATAAAATTTTTGAAAAACCCTGCTCCAAATTTCAAATAAGTCTTTCCTTATTAAGGTTTAATATGTTATAGCACCCACAAGTGTGCTAGGCTTTCAGCTCTTCTGACAGGAAATAAAATGCTAATCATAAATCTTAATTTCATTGTTTTAAACTTCTGTTCCCATTTTAAAATTAAAAATGGTAAACTCTGTTTGCACTAGCTTAATTTACATTATATTAGGTCACCAATTGGGCTTCATTGGTGGCATGTAGTATCTGTGGCAGGCAAAACAAAACTAAAGAACGTGTCTGTAGAATTATTTAAAAACGAACAAAAAAATCTTCTGCTGCCAGCGCTTTCTTTCACAGTCATAAACTGGCACAACTCTTCCCCGATGGGTGTGCCTCAGTCTTTTCCAAATTAAAAGCAGATATATAAAAACAAAGGGAAAACAATAACAAATGAAAATTAGTTTTCTTGTCCTTTCTTCTTGGAGAGCTCCTTAGGCTAGCTAGCTCCCTCAGTTTCACACCCTTTAGTGAAGAGGGAATTCTCCCCGTAAATACTCAGACATCTTTTCCAGCAGACCTTGATAGAATCCCAGATTGTAGTCCTGGTTACCATTAAGACTACGACTCTCATCCTGCCCATCTCTTGGTCTAGTGAGAGAGGCTGGCTAGAAGTACCCATCACCAGCTTGATCCATCACTTCTGAGAAAAGCTGTAAGCTCTAGCTCACCCTGCTTCTTGAACTCTGTTCTCAGGCCCTTAAACAGACTTCAGTAGTATTGGATTTTCCCACACTAAAAACTGTTTGCCTGAAACTACTTCCTTTTGTACTCTAGTGACTTTGCTGCCTGTCCTACAGGTATGCATTAAAAAAAGAAAAAATAACTGGAATGTGGTGGCAGCTATCCAGTAAAATGCCTTGGAAGCCTTACAGGTCTGTTACAGTATCCTTGCACCTAAAACTCATGCACCAAATTATTAATCTGCTTTAGAAAGAAAATAGCAACATTCTTTAATTGTGCCATTACAGTTTACATTCAGCTCAACTAAATTGGTTGTGAAACTTTCCCCTATGCAAATATTAGATTTATCTGCATGTGTTATGCCCCATTCTGGGGTTGCCATTGTGTAGGGAGAGAAGAGGAGGAGAGGAAGAAGGGGAAAAAAACAAACAAATAAACCCACAAACTTTTGAAAGAATCTCATGGAACTGCAGAGAAACCAATAAGAGTATTAGAGACCTTTCAGTCTCAGGATATGGATTACTGCTATTTTTAAAAATGTTGTCACGTAACAAGTACCATGAGACTGAATTCAGGGAGAGAAAGTCCAGCACTATAGACACAGTAGCCTAATGAAATGCTCATAAAAATTTACCAGCACAGGCACAGAACTTGTTCCTCTGTCCGTACTATGATAACTCCCCATTCCAGTAGAGGAGTAGGATTTTTCAAGGCTGCTGTATAGTACCTCTATTCAGCCTCTGTAATGCGCAAGAATTTAAGCATGTAACATCTCAAACATTATCTTAAATCCTTCCAGTGTTTTAGCATTAGCCATAGTATACTGGAAGAAGAAGGCAAATATACATTGGATTATTGCTGCTTGTTAACAGAAGGTGCCTTCTGTTGAATATAGAAGCCTAGAGCTGACAAACTGGTTTGGTATTCTTTAATGAAAGAGAATACAGTTAATCTGTGTATACTTTCTTTGAGATGGTTATGCACTTAATAGTGCTGCACAGATGGTACAAACAGTGAACACTGATGTCTGACTGTAATTGATCCTATCAACAATGACATACCTTGAACTGGGCCGTATCACTTTACGTCACATATGGTTAATTAAGTAAGAGCCCAAATATACTAAGGAGATTTTTATGTTTATGCTTAGGAAAACAGTCTAGACAGGTGTTAATGTAAATGAAGTTAGTACTTGTCAAAGGTGAAATACTCCATATGTAACCCTGCTTCAGTCTGCAAATAAATACAGTTTGTGTTTTCCTTCATGATGTTGCCTCTGGAGATCTGCAATGTAAAAGCCATGTGTCTTGCCATATATTCTGGGGAGCTACTTCAAAATCGTAAAACTCTTAAGTATGTTCCTTGGACTCAGCATTCTCCAGCCAAGGGTGCAAGTGATTTTGCCCCCCAGTGTTCCTCTGTTCCTCTCCCTCCTCCTAGCCATTGTAGTCATGCAACCATCCTTCTCCCTGAGTGGATTACAGAATGTGCTAGTAACCATTCTATTCCATGTTAATCCTGACAGTATAATGTTAGTGTGGTAGTATTAAGTTATTGTAGGGTTTACTTTTTTGTTTGAACTGAGTCAAAGAACAGGGATCCATCTCCTGTAACAGTGGACTCTAAGAAGAGAACAGAATTCAAAATGTTCTCCACCTGCGTCATGCAAATGTGTGTGGCAAAACATCATAACCTGAATTATTTTGTATTCATGGAACAGAATCTTGTACACCTTTCCTTCATAGCCCTTGACACCAAAGTTGACTCGACAGGACATGGTTTGTTGTGATTTGGTTCTAGTCCTTCAGACTTGATAAATGTGGTTCACTGTGCGTGTTCCATGTCCTTGGTACTTGTCTGGCTGTCCATCATTCTTTGGAAAGTTACCACCTGAACCTCATCCCTACCTCATTGAATGTAGAGCTCTCCATCTGTGTCAGACCTCAACGGCCACTGGCACTTTTCTCACTTCCTGTTTTACATGTTCTAACCCACAGTGAAGTTTGAGCTGCCTTTGAACTCCAATCTCATGCAGTCTGGCATATTTTGGGATTGAAAGGTCGCTAAAATTCACTACAGGTTAAAACAGAGACAGTTAAAAAGGAGACTAACCCAAAGTTCATTAGAGAAAGAGGAGATAATCACTAATTTCAGGGGAAGTGATGCAACTTAGGGTCCTTTCTAGGTGAAAGAAGGACCTGGATGTTTTAAAATTTGAGTTTGCTAATCTGTACATATATCTTAAAAGGTTGGAAACAACTGTCCTATAGAGCACACGGTGTTGCAGTATTAAAAATAGTTATGGTAAATCTTACAGTATATTGCTAGGCATGGTATTTAGGATAACATTTTAAAATGATGTCAAGTATCAGAGGAATTGCTGTGTTAGTCTGGATCTGTAAAAAGTGACAGAGTCCTGTGGCACCTTATAGACTAACAGACATATTGGAGCATAAGCTTTCGTGGATGAATACATCTGACGAAGTGAGTATTCTCCCATGAAAGCTTATGCTCCGATACATCTGTTAGTCTATAAGGTGCCAGAAGACTCTTTGTCGCATTTTTAAATGAGCTGATTTTTCGTAGAATTTATTTGCGTTAAACTGAAAAGTTGATGATCAGGACCTTGGTGTAATTTATTATGCAGACAGGGGCCATCACAAAGTTCTTGAAAATGTGCAGGTGTTTGGATCTAAAGTGTTGCATGGAGCTATTATAGGGACAAAGAACAAATGTGGAATCCATGTTCATACCTGAAATCCCACGAAGTTTTGGATGTGTTGGAACAGAGGTTTTGATTCAGGCCCATCTCTGACTGAAATGTTCCAACATTTCCTAGTTCATTGTGGATAATAATCAACATTGAAACCTTCAGACATGCCCCCACTTAGTTTTTCTAATTGATATATGTGTGATAGACAAGAATGTAAAGCAAGGGCCAGTGAAAGAAAATATACTATTTAGTGAAGGATTGTTTATTTTAAGCAGCCAGTTAACACAAGCAAATGAGTTAGAGTGTAATAAAAGATTCTAATTATAAAGATTTGAGAATATTTATTTTGAGTAAGTCACATGAAGCATAAGATACTTAAACTATACATTGTTGGCACTGAATTCTAAAAGTACAAAATAAGGAGCAGGGCTAATTACAATGTTGGAGACAGCCCAGGACTGACAAAATGTAATGGTGTGTGTTTATATCCTTGTCAAGGAAGGCTTTCAAAACTCTTTGTGATAGATTTAATTAATATGAGTGTTCCATATATATATATATACAGAAAAATATATATATGGAACATCCATACTAAAGCAGAGACAGTTAAATGAGACTACATTTATAACATTTCTCCACTTTTTTCCAGTCATGGGTAAATCTCAGAAGTTTTCAGAGGTTTAGCTTCAGTGTATGCTCATGGTCTTGAATGACTATCTGAATCATTTGCACCTCTTGGTTCTGCAGAATTGGGATGGCAATCTTGCAATAACAGGATTCTTCGGACTTCCCGTTTTTGGCCTGAGCTGGAATAGTTAAGTGTAAAGACAGAAAGTTACATAAATGAAAAACAAGCAAGTTGCTCAAATACTTTCAGAATCTAAAAAAAGTTTTCACTATAGGAGGAAGGAATCTTCACTTTTACCAACTGTGACAAAGTTCCTCCTCCACCTTGGTGGGTCCTGTGCTTATTGGCGGATTTGTTCACCTCAGTGATCTTCCCTTCTTGTGGAACCCACAGTCTGAGTCAGCTCCTCCTGTGTCTGATCAGGAGTTGGGAG
>NC_133769.1:190232588-190508110 GCF_003597395.2 Chelonoidis abingdonii
TAGAACACCTGCAGCCAATCAGGGCAGGCTAATCAGAGGCACTGGGTTTAAAAAGGGCTCACTCAGTTCAGGCAGGGAGGAGGCCAGGAGGGGGGGGGAAGGGGGGGGGGCCATGTGTTGGGAGCTGGTAATTAAAGTAGCTATCTCCACTGCCTTCTAGAAAGGTCTTAATTGGCTCCAGGTGCCTTGATTAACCTGGAGCAACTGCCATTTGGTTACCAGGGTCCTAGGGATTTGTTTAGCCTGGGGCTAACATACCTGTTTCTCAGTACTTTACTTTAGCCATCTGGCCTTGCCCCATCACACAACCTATATCTGCTTGTTTGCTCCATGCTTCTCAGCCTGAAGAGTTCAGTACTGTCTTAGGTAGTGACTTTTTATACGATGGTGGTTGCCTCCAATTTCAATACAAAGTCTTTTCTCCTGTCCTTCTGATCCCTTGTCTGATTGGGTGACATAAAATGGGAGTTTTCCCTCCATTTCAGATAACATAATATGTTCTCTATACTTGCCTTATTTGAAAACACCTAGGCAATTGTAAACTTAATCTGTCACTGCTAAAATATAGTACTTGATGAGTATCATGGCTAAGCTCTCCTGCCCACCCCCAAGTGATTGTACTATCACCACATTGTAATTAGCCTCATTAGTTTTAGAAGCAGAAGTTTTGAGGTCATTCCTGACTTGACATTCTTTTTGCTGTGATAGCCAGTTAGTCTGTTGCTAGCAACCAACAACCCTAGTGTTCCTTAATGCTTTATTGGCCTTGCAGTCTCATTTGGGGGGGAAAAAGTGTTTAAAATTATTTTAACAAATCTTTGTATTAAAGTGCTTGCTTATTTATAGATACAAAGTGCAAATATGTATGTATATAGTGGAACAAAATAGTTCCTATAACAAGCTTAAGATGCACAAGAATATTGCATAACATGGGATCTTGTGTGCTTTGTATTACAGCATAAGACAGCATGAAACAGTAACTAAATAAAAAAAACCATACAAACGTCCCTCAAATTTTAGGACATTAACTTTAGGTCATTATTCCTGCTGTGGAGGTTTTTTTTAATTCCTTTTTAAATGCAATTCATATGCTGCAACACACTTGTGTGGAAGTTGTGCTTGAATTTATAGTAACTTAAACACCGTGAAGGATTGATTGGGAGTATGATTTAGAATTAGAAGGGCGAGAAAATCCAACAAATAGCATATTATGGAAGGGCACATTTTGGCTTCTCTTTGTTACATATAATGGAGTTTAACCGTTTCATTTCCTATTACACTTTTATTTTAAATTACATTTAGGCCTTAATTAGATATATATTTTTAAAAAGTGTTATGTTTTAAAAATTGAAACCCATATTGGTTTTTCAAAGTGAAAACTGTATTCAGACGTTTTTAACTTTAAAAACAATGAAAAAGTTTAGGCTGTGAAATTATGTAGCGCAGCACTAATGCCCAGATTCATCAAGAAGGTATTTAAGCACATGCCTAAGCATATGAATAATCCTCAGTAGGACCTACTTTCCTGGTCAAAGTTAGGCATGTGCTGACTCAAGGCCTAAATTAGGAGACCTGAGTTGGGAAGCAAGCTAAAAAGTCCCGAGCTCTGGTCCAGTGGAAAAAGGATGGGACCCACAAAATCTTTTGTTGGATTATGTAAGCGGTAATACTAAAGAACTAATGTAAGCAGTGATACCAAAGAACTAGTTGGTGCCTTGTGTTTAATATGGTAGCTTTTAAACTTCTTAGGGCATAGATTTATATCTTGGTAAGAGCAAAAGTGAAAATTAGTTTGGTCTTATTTTAGTGCATACTGGCACTTTTCCACATCAGGGTGATCACATAATTGAAGTTTTTGTTAAAGCTGGGCTTTCAAATAATGGGCTAATTTAAGTCATGATCGTTGTAGTGACCAGAGAAATGCAGGGAGGGTTTCAAAGCTTGTGTTTGCATCGTTACTGGCTAGAATCAGTGGGTGAAATCTTGACTCCATTATATAAAGTCAATGGCAAAACTCCCATTGACTTCACTGGTGCCAGGATTTCACCCCATGTTTTCAGTTGCCTTCTTTCATGAACACCAAATGCATTCTGCTCCCCTACTTTACCAAAATATGAAACGAAACAAATAAAAATATGAAAATAGCATTGACTGTAACCACAGAGGAGAATGCGCTCCACAAAAAAGATAGGCTGGAATAAGAACCACAGAGTCCAAATGCAAAAATAAGTCCGGGGAGCCCAACTCAAGAAAGTAGAAAAACCGGATATATGAGCTGTCAGTTAAATACAGTAGAATGGATTTTAATGTAATTTGATACTTATGTTTTTCCAGCCCTAGAGCTAGGAAGAGATGATGAATAATATAGTTGGTAGTTGAATCTGGGAATTAGATCAAGCTTTCTTTATTTTTTTAAATTGTATCAGACAGTCTTTCTAACCTTAAATACTGTTCTTTGTGTCTGTTACTGATGTAGTTCATTCTCTAGTTCACAGAATCATGAATTTTGCTGTGTCACATTTTACCTTTTCACCCATTCCCTGTTCTTTCAAGACTTAGGATGTGTTCCTAACACTGATTTACTGTATGTTTATAAATAGTTAAAGGATGGCTGAATAACCCCATAAAATTTGCAAGAATTTATAGGAGGAGATTTTCAGAAGTGCCTAAGGGATTTAGGAGCACAAGTCCCTTTGAAAAATCCTTTTTGTTCCTATAAAAATCTCCCCCTTGATTGCTTAGGGCTTCACATTAGATAATCAGAGAAGGGTTTTAAAGGGCCAGATAAAAGAAAAGAAACAAAATAAATTGAAACAGTATTAAGAGGTCAGGCGTGTTTCTGTAAGAGACCTAAGAAATGATTTTTCTAATCCATCATTCTGTCCAGGAAATATAAGACCAGTTAACTTGTAACTGATCATGAGTAAGAATTCAAAGTGACAAGTGGCAAGATATCAACTATGAATTTGCATAGTAGCCCAGAGGTACCTTTTTGTGAATTATAGATGCTTCATGAAGCCATTGTGCCGTAGAACCTACAGAGAGAAGCAGAAGAGCTGGACTAACGTTTGCCGGCAGTTTATCTTCACTCTACTGGCAAATAGTTTCTCAGGTTATTTTTAACTGGATGAACTGGATTGGATGGAACAATAATTGTCCCATGTCTCCTCTGAAGTAATTGTCAGAAAAGTAATTTTGTTAAATGACATCTTAACTCATTCTCCTCACTTGTAAGTTTCTACAAGGTTCCAGTCTCGTCTTGTCTCATCTCATGGGGTTCTATCCTGCCCCTTTTTTTCCCCACTTTGTTGCTCCCTTTGTCTTGTCATCCTACTTTCTCTTTCATGACTTTTTCTATGCTGCTCCTTTCTGCTGGAATGACATCTCTCTTTCTGAGCACCAAAAATCTTCACACTCCTCCTCCAAATCTTTCCAATCAATGTATTCCACAATCTCTATCAAAAGAGTTACTTTGTCTTTACACTGTAACCCCCCTACATCGATTCCCATATGCTACAATGTGACAGCTCCAAATCCTGTTAAAAGACTCTAGTGAGCTGTTGTATCTGATAGACTATTTTTTGTGTCCCACCAGGAGTGAAATCATTACTGGATACAGAAAAGAAAATAAACTAGTCCACACTCATGAGACACCTGGCTCCCAGCCAGGCAAAGGAGAAAATAAGGACAGGAAATCGCTTAGCTGCATGGTGGATTGGAGGTAATGTGAGAGAAGTACAAGAGCAAGTGACCCTTTTAATATTTTGGAAATCTTCTTTAAAGGCCCATTCCCTGTGGTCAGTGGGAATCAGAGGGACACCATGGGCCCTCCAATCATGTGGCTTCCATTAATTCGGCTATGATTGAGCAGTGAGCTAGATTCCCTGCCTGCTTCACTGTGCCCTATTCCCTACAGAAAACATCCTATTCATGAAATATGGTGGGAATGAGAGTGGCCAGCATGGATTATTTTATATTTACAGACAGTGGTTGCAGTTTGATTTTTTTTTTTTAACTTCTTACCTGTAGATAAGATATTGCTGGTTTGAGCAGATATTCCCTATACGTATAGTGCAGAATGCTATTAGACCTGGTAATAGCTCACCTTATTATGAATTATTCCTATTACTTTAGTGATTAGAGGCCCTAAGGGATTGGGCTCCTCTATGCTAGACACAGTACAAGTGCATTGTAAGAAACAGACAGTTTGAAGTAAAACTAGACAAGACAGACAAAGGATAGGAGAAAAGAAATTTTATAGTGGGGAATTGAAGCATATAGATTAGAGTCCTGATTCAGCAAAGCAGTTAAAGACCTGACTTGATTTTCCCTGAAAAGATAAGGTAGGAGGGGTCAGGCTTTCTAGGTGGTACTCTTTAATGTTATGGCTGACTTTATGCCAGTGTGGAAGTTGTATGCACATCTACCGATTGGGATAGACATAGTTTATAAATGTAAGTGATCTATGAATATTTTCCTGTAGCTCTTGGAGATAGATATAATTAGCACCCACCAAAAAAGAACAAAAAGGAAAAAAACTTGGTGCACAGGACTGACCATTTTTTTACAGTGGCCAAAGCATTGTGTCTGAGAAATTCACAGAATTTCAAAAATAGTTATTTTGTTTAATTGTTCAAGACATACTTATTAGCCCATATCTTTTTACTCCCACAGCGTTGCTTTTGCAGCCATACTTTAGAACAGGAGTCGGCAACCTTCGGCATGCAGCCATCAGGGTAATCTTCTGGGGAGTCATGAGACATTTTGTTTACATTGACCATCCACAGGCATGGCCCCCGCAGCTCCCAAAGGCCGTGGTTCACTGTTCCCTGCCAGTGGGAGCTGCAGGAAGTGGTGGGCTGGAGGGATGTGCTGGCCGCCACTTCCCGCTGCTCCCATTGGCTGGGAATGGCGAACCGTGGCCACTGGGAGCTGTGGGGGGCGTGCCTGTGGGCGATCAATGTAAACAAAATATCTCACAGCCCACTAGCAGATTACCCTGATGGGCCACATGCCAAAGGTTGCCAATCTCCGCTTTAGAAAGATGACAAAAATTGCTTACTGAATCATAGTTTCTCTTGTAGCCTGATCTACAGATTATGAATAAAAATTCCCAGTTATCATTTGAGGCTTGACCAGTTCTTGTCCCGAGATCAGACCCAGTATTATTAAAATTATTCTATAGTTGGGAACCCCAGTGTGCACAGGTGCAACACTCACACTATAGGAACTCTTCTATGTTTACATAATTTATGAATACATTTAGCAAAGTCACACACACTGTAACTCAGTAAGGTAGAGATAATACAGTAAGTACATCTGAACATCCATACTCACACTATCCTTTGCAAAAGAACCTGAAATGTTAGCCATCATCTTCCTCATCACCATCACCTTCCTCATCTTCCCCAGTGGCCATCATTCTGGCCCCTCCCCAGGGCTACAGCTCTCCCTCCTACTGCCCTGGGATACCACTTTTATATGTTACGCTGACCTTACTGTGTGTAATGCTTATTCAATAGGATTTTCTCCCCTCTTCCTTTTGTATTTCCTCCCCTTACCATTGTTAAGGTGTCCTTCTTCTATAGGTTAGTTTATTTATGATTTCACCCCATTATCATATATGTCAATTCATTGCCGTGGCACTCTTGCAGTCGGATGTTCCATCCAAAACCTTCCAGAAGCTGGTGTAAGTTCATGTTCTGTGGTTGGCTGATGTCATTATGGACAAAATCTCACCCCACACACACACACTCTACTTCCAGTTCCCCAAAGTTTATGAGTTACCTAAGTTTATCTATGCCAAAGTTGATAGGCCTCAAGCCTCACGTGAGCTGCTGAAGCCAATATTTTACAGGATATAAATTTATAGGTTCCTTGCATTACTGCTGAATATAATAAAGCAGAATATAATGCAAAGCAATGAATATAATAAAGGTAAATTGGCCCACTGGGCTACACTCTGAAAAAGTGACTTTGTTCAAATGGCATTGATTTTGTTCACAGCACTCCTGCAGGGCTAGTGGGCAACAAAGCAGAGATGAATGAGTTGGGATACTCCATTTTTAATATTTCTCCTTATCTGCAGCAGTAACTAGCAACAACATAGGGACAGGAGCTATAGGATTGTCTACAAGAGGAAAATTTCCTACTGTTGCTAGTAGTGGTTCAGCTCCATCAGTGTTAGCAGTGTTGGGAGTCATCATGTGGAAAGGCGACCATTATTTTATGCACCCACATAACCAAGTCCAGCTAAGAGCAGGTCTAATTGACACTTTTCTTAAAAGAAAGTATTTGCCAACTCTAGGCAAGGCTTAAGTTGTTCAGGTAAGGCCTGTTGTCGTTTGTAATGATCTCTTTAAAATTTAACTCTAATAAGTATAGATCGATTTTTTTTTAAACACTTGGCATTTATCCTTCACCTCTCTTATTTCATCCAAGGCTCTCAGAGCATTTAATTAAGTCTTATAACACCCCTGTGTCATAGGTAATTGTTGTTATCTCCATTTTGCAGAAGGGAAAACTCTATCCTTATCTAATTTAAGCTGGGATAAATCTGGGATGACTCCATCAACTCCTTGTCTGGGGAGCAACCCAGCATTCAAATCTGACTAACTAAGAGCAGCATTTGGGTGATCAGAACTTCTGAAAATCACATCCTAACTGAATATCCCAAAGTCATACAGTCGGACTGAAGGACTTACTCAGTCTTCCAATTGGTTGTATACCTCAGCCTTATATGTTCTGGTTCCCAGTCCTCTGAACTGAATTCCTTTCCTAAACTGCCTCATTTACATATTTTACATGTACATAGTTTATAAATGAATTCTACAGTTAGACCTTCCAGTTTAAATTTAACGTAATCCTAAACTACACTTGGATTTTTCTGATGGACTTTCAGAGTAAGTTCCTATTTTCTTTAAAATGTATATATAAAGATATAAATATATTTATGCCTCTATATGGCATTCCTGGCCGTTTTTGAACTGCTGTTTGAGAATTTCACTATCAACACTTGGGGGTGGGGGACAAAATGAGGGACAAAGGAATGAAGTCAGTATGAACTTATTAAGAGAGAACCTCAAAATCAAATTTATGGCAAAATAGAAGCTTAAAAAGTCCTATTTGATTTTTCACAGTTGTTACTAAGAACTTGGAAGTGTTCCGTTTTGTTGATCTTGATTTTGTTCTGTGATCTAAATAAATTGGTAGATATTTTTCTATTTATGACTGTATGGTCTAGACCAGTGGGCCTCAATCTTTTGCATGCTGAGATCTCTCCTATACTCCCATCTAGCCTGGACCTAACTGAGACACCATCTTACATTTAGTCATATGGAAAAGGCAGGGTGGTCATGACCTCCTGACATCGGTTCACAATAGGGTTGCCAATTTTGGTTGGACATATTCCTAGCGGTTTCATCACGTGACATAATCTTTAATTCCTGGAGACTCCAGGCCAATCCTGGAGGGTTGGCAATCCTAGTTCACAATCCCAGGTTGAAAATCCATGATTTGTGGTAAATAATCCAGCGTACTTTAAATCATTTGGGAAGAATTGTCAATATCAAGTCAGGTACTAATAAAAAGAGTGAGTCCTTTTGAAAATGCAGACTTAAATGTAAACTCCTAAAAACTGCTGTTCAGTGCATTCTAGGATTGGGGCGGAATTGATTCAAGTAATCTACCACTATACGAATAATATATGTTTTACGTGAAAATGGCTAAAACACTAAAGCCTGGGCAAAATACATACTCTCTCTCACACAATGTATTTTCACTGTCCGACAGCTGAAGTAATTTTGGCTCAACTGTCAGTGTTCTAATTGTATAAAATACATTTTATTCTTAAAGTTCTGGATTCCTTGAGCTATTTTTTTTTCCAGAGTGCAGTGGGTAGGAGTTTTTTGTTAGTTTTTCTTGGCTTTTTAAAAATATTAAAATAAAGTCTGAATAAAATGCAGCTTTAAGAGCAAAGGGAGTATGCAAAAATGCTGCATATGAAAAGTAAATTAATGTTTGTTTCTCCAGGTTTTTTTCCCCAAGCCAGTTATAGTAAGTTGTTTATTGTTTGGGTATTAAATGAAATAGTTAAATTTACATTAAAGCCATAAACACTGTGTGAACTTCAACACCAATAAAAACTTTGGCATTCACACCTAAGTTCATACGCTCGCACAATACTGTACGTTACTTTCAGAATACTTGTGGAAAATAGTCATAGAAATATTTGCTGTGGTTATCTTTATATTAATGAACCCCACTTGAGTAAAACTAGCAGAAGACTGATTACTAGGGAAAAGAATGTTTCAGGAGAGGAAACGAGAGGAGAAATGGTCTGCATATTTTTCTAGTGGTTCCTTGAAGTTCCCAGAATCTTTGCCCATTTTCAGAACTGAAGTTGAACCCAAAACTTTGGAGATTGGACATCCTTACTGCTTCATGTAAATCGTATGAATGACAGATATCATGAAAAATACAACACTAAAAGATCTGGAAATTGATCTTCCCCCAATTTCTTTATATAAAGAACATCAATGGAAATAATACAAATGCAAAAAAAAAAAAGGAAGGAGGTATCCATTATAAAGCCATGTCAAATACATATTGTGGAAAGTATCTTGGAGTCTGACTTAATTAAATTAGTTCATATCTAATCATAAATTAGATGCCCAAACAGTGCACTTGAGTTGATGAGAAGACATTTTTAAAAATGAACCTTTGATTTTATTTATTTTTGTTTGATGCAGATACTTTTGTTTGTAACAAATATATTCACATAGAAATATGATAAATATTTAGTAGATTTTATTCAGCTAATATTTGCATTATATTTAAGGCCCTGCTCAACTTGTGATGTTGCAGAATTGCATATTCCACAATATTAGGTATTCACTGCAATTTTGACAGCGGGAGCCCCGTCATGTGCGAGGCTGACAGTCGGAGCCCCGGGCGGTCAGCAGTGGAAAATCATGGAAAAGTAATAATGGACTTCATTACCACATTACCAAATAATGAGGCCCATTATTACTTTTCTGCAATTTTCCATGGTTTGTTCACAACACAGCTGCAATTTTGACAATCATTTCGCAATTCAGGTAGGGCCTTAATTATGCTATCTTGGCAAGTTAGGGCTTTTTCTTTTTGTCTCTTCTTTTTGTCTCTCTTTTTATTTTCTGTTGAAGATCTGAATCTTGGTTATTTTAAATTTGGGGTGTTTTTTTTGTTCCTGAGTTTCATTATTATAATACTGTAGTGCTTCAGTTTGCAATGCTGTATTTAAAGGTGAGATTGTCTCAGTTGCCACTGTAAACCACTCTTTGTAGAAGTTTAAGAACTTGACTGTAAATAACTTGCTGTGGAAAGTCAGCCTCTAAGTTCTCATTGTTGGAATTGTTTAGCCTTCATTTTTCTCCAAATAACAACAACAACAATAATAATAATAATAATAATAAAGGTTGTACATGTTTATTACTGTTTTTGTGCTTCTATGGCTCAAAAATGTGTTTATGAACATTATTTTTTTAAAACTTTAAGGGTTTCTTCTCTCCTCATTCAGCATATTGAAAACCCTTTGACATTAGTGGAAGTTCCATGTATGGAGCAAGGGAAAAACAGACTTTGGTCTTGAGGAGAGTCCTGGCCATGGTAATATTAAATGATCGGAATAACAGAGGTATCTTTTCTCAGTTGATATATGTGCTTGATTTCCATTAGTGACAACGGGCATTATATGCACAACGAAGGATAGAATTTGGAACCCCAATTTGTTGGCTGCTGCCCATTTGCAGTAAGTTCTTGAGTAATACATCTAGTAACATTAACATCCTAGTGATGGAGATCAATACAATACTCTGTCCTAGTTACTTTTAATATATCACCACTCGGTATGAGAGTGCAAAAGTGGCACAAAGTGCCAGATTTAATCTTCTCGTATATGCTCACGCAACTCTGTTTTCCATCAGATATATAGTACACTTATGCCAGCCATCGCATATGTGTTTTCTCCAGCATGTTGCCATACCAGTGAGAAAAAAATGCACAGATGCAAAGCCTTATTATTTAGAGTTATCCATATGTGGTAATATGGAACTGCTATTTTTCTGCTACACTCATACTTAGCCATAGCTCATTTCTCACTGTATATTCTACATGGGACTCTCTTTCAGTGCCTTATAAAGGTCCTGAGTTTGGAAAAAGTCAAATTCCATCGTATTTACTTAAAACTGCCATTGACTGAGTAAGAGCTACAGGATGGGTGCAATATTTTTGATTAAATAACCATTTTGCAAAAGATTTTAAAAAGGAGAAATAAATATGCATTACTCTTTTGTATTGTATGTAAGACCCACATTTCTTTATTTAAACAGTGCCCGTACTTTATGCCAAACTTGTCCCTTTGGTATATATGTGTCACCCTCATTAAATGGGGCCTGTGACTGGTACACACATCTTTTGGCACATTGAACTTGCACAATCCACTTTGGCCTACTAAACTATCTATGTAGAGATCAGAACAAAAGGGATGTCCTCTTTGGGCAGCCTGTCTCATAGATTTCATCTTCTTTTTCTCCATTTCTCAGATCAGCACTATAGAAGTACCCCTGAGGTAATCTTGGCCATATTGGACACTCACTTAAACACCTGGAAAATCCCCATATAGATAAGATTCTGATCATCCCTTCCCTCTTGCTGGCCAGAAAGTTCTTGATCATCCACTGGAGGTGAGGGGGAAAGGGGGCTCCTTGGGACACAAAAGGGTCCCAACAGGCCATCAAGTTCTGGCCCACATTGGTGCCCCTTGGCCCAAAAAAGGATAGTCTGATGTCCATCTGACCAGCAGGCCAGGTTCTATAAGGCCTGTTCAGCATACCTGTAAGCTTTTTTTCCATCTTTCCCAACTTTGACTATGTCTGATGGCCAGAAAATGAGCTATTCCTTGCTACCACTGGCAAGGGATTAAAAACTACTGCAGCATCTATTATGCCAGCTTCTAGCACCCTGGCAGCACTGAATTCCTATTCTGTTCCCAGATCATCCTGATACATTTGAATAATTTGTGAGCATTCTTCTGCCAGCTGACAAGAGGTTGCTCTCAAAACACTGCCTAAGCTGGTGATACCAAGGATGTACCTAATGGGATTACATACATTACATCAATTTTACTTGTTTGCCAGGATCTCATTCATAATCAGAAGCTCCACTGTTGTAGTCAAAAACATTTGGTTTCTATCACAGACAGTACATGTCAGAAAACTGCAGATCCTTTTTATATTAGAAATTATTTCAGTCTTGCTGACAATGTTCAGAATTAGATCAGCTAGTTTGGAAAAGCACCTCTGCACCAACATTGCAGTCTGTTTGTAGACTATTTAAAAGTCAAAGATGCACAAACACTTTAGAAGAAACCAACATGAACTATGGCCCCTTTCATAAACAATGATAATTTAAAAAATCATTCTGGGAGAAGGACAGATTTTCTGCATTTAATTGCATACATGAAATGTGTATCTAATTTACAGTGATTGCATGTGGAAACAAGTGCATATATTAGAATTGGCTGTTTATATGTAGAGGTACCTGATAGTTTTATATGCAACCACTGTCATAGTATACCCAAATCAGACATAGTGAAAAGTTCATTCCGGTTTTAGAGACATTGCTGACTCCAGCAATTTGCCCTGGACTTGAAATGAAAACTCCTTTTGGAACCAGTAATATGTCTAGAAGTGGAATATTAACTTTAAGTGCACCTGCTGCGCAATTGTGTGTATATTTTGCAAATACTGTTTCACAGCTAACTTATTTGGCAATCTGGCCAAATCTGAATCTAGTATGAATCCTCTTAAGGATTTAGGAATTTATCTAGTGCCCATCGAAGTCAATGTCAGGTTTTCAGTTCACTTACGTAGATTTTGGATCAGCCCCTTAAATAGAACCTATATCAGAACTGTAAGGGAATGTTCTTATTTCCATGCATTTGGGTTTTCCTGTGTACAGTTACTCTGTGCGTATCAAGTTGAAAAATCAGTCTGTACTGTAGGAAGTTCGGTTCATAGAACTGTTGGTTAAAACAGCATTAAAATAGTTTTTGGGTAGACGACTTTTATTACAACACACTTGGAAGTGTTAATTATTCTTTGTTTTGAATCCTAATGTCCATACCCTTTGTACTACAAAAAAATAAGAGCAACATATTTTATCATATCAATGTTTTCATCAGCTACTTTTTAAGGCACCTCAATTATAATTCTTTTAAATTCCTTTTCTTTACTTCCCAAAGTTACAAACAATAATTTGTCAAAGGAGTTGTGTGAAATGAATTAATAGCAAACTCACACTAGATATCAAAATGTTTCATCTATTGATTTTGAACTATTGTGGCAACATTTTTTGAAGTTTGAAATGCATGATTATTGTGTGGGTTATTACCTGCTGATTTCGTGACTGACATTCTGAGGTGAAAGTAAGCTGGTATGCCCCGGTACGGTATACCAGCAAGAGCTGGTGCACCGTACCGGAGCGGCCCGGCTTCCCCGGCAGCAATTTAAAGGGCCTGGGGCTTCCCGCAACAGCTGGAGCCCCAGGCCCTTTAAGTTGCTGCCAGAGTCCGTTGCCAGAGCTCTGGAATACCAGCGGGACTCTGGGGGCTATTTAAAGGGCCTGAGGCACCCGCTGCCTCTATGACCCCTGAGGCACCCGCTGCCTCTATTGTGTTTAAACTGCTGTCAGAGCCCTCGGCTGCTGCTGCTACCCCGGCGGGGGAGAGGACACTTACCAGTACAGGGTGGGCTGGGGCTGGCTCTGACCCCCCCAGCCCCGCCCCTTCCACCCGAGGCCGTGCCCCTTCTGCAGGCCAGAGCCGGCCCCAACCCAGCCTCCTACCGGTAAGTCCCTATTTCTATTTTCACCCCTGCTGACATTCAAAATATTATTCAGAAAGTTGTTTTCAATATACTAGTGTGTAGTGATCAGTGTGTCATTTTACTTGTGTATGTTTATTTTAAAATGCAGGCTACAATATTCTAATAACTGAACCTGCCATTGAGAGGCTAGTGAATAAAATCTGCGTGACAGTTCAGTTTTGGTTTAAACATAGGTCTTGCCTTTTATTAACCAGTTCTCAGGAGGGAAAACCTTTTGTCTGTTACCTGGCAGAAAACTAGTTCAGTTTGTTGCACTTTGGGGGAGCTTTACAAAGGTAAATAGACACCTAAAGATGCAGATAGACACTTAGTGAGATTTAATAAAGCACCTATGCAGGTTAGGTGCCTAATAGCCATTGGCTTCAATTGGAATTAGATGCTTAATTTGGCTAGACTCTTTTGTAAATCCTACCAGGCACTTATGTATCTTTAGGCACCTAAATACCTTTATAAATTTACCCCTTTATGTCTCATTCAAGCTCCACTGCACCAGCACCAATACAAACCAAAGGATAAATGAGATTCAGTTCCTAAGCCTCAAACACCCCAATAAAACAGTGGTCTTGGAGAAGTTTGGGGCCTAGCAAGGAGTGCCTTCAGTAGGCTGAAATGCACACCAGTCTTATGTCTCAACAAAACAGAAAATGTCTCCCTAATTAAGTGGGTAACAAAGAAATACAGTCACATCTTGGCAATAGCCCAACAGTTTTTGGCTTCATAAAGTTTACGAAAACTGCTACCAAGAACCATATGTTCTTCAGGTAAAGGGAAAGCCCACACCCCATTGTCAAATAGTGGTTTGACAATTCCTTCCCACCCCCAAAACTGGTGTTCATCAGTAGTTCGCAGCCTTTGCCTACTAGAGCACAGGTGTGTTAACCAATTTAGGAAAGTAACAGTAAACATATCTATTTCCCAAAACAGCAGTTGCTTCCTTCCACCTTCTGGCAATGGTAAAGGATAGTTGTGAAAGTGTGTGCATTTCAATTTGCATTTATTTATTGTGTTTGAATTAAAGGTGCATACAGCTGTGATTCACTAATAACTGATTAAAGTGTCTTTTTATTGAGCTACAAAACCTTCAACAAATTAATAGAAATTTCAAAACACCTTGAAAATTGCAAATAGTTTAGTCCTACATTGAGTACTGAGACAATTGAGTAAATAGTCACATCACTTAATTCTTTCTCTTGAAAACAGTTTTCTTATTAAATTAAAAAAAAACATGATTATTACTAATTGATGCATGGCTAAGAAACATCTTCCATTTTTGTTTTTTTCAGTGCTAATGTGAAATTTTCACTAAAGGTAACTTTTTTATCATTTCAGTTGTTTTCTTCATTATACAGTTCAGAATCACAAAGCCCTATTTAAAATTTAAGCGAACCTTTTGTATTTTCCCCACCAAATATATGCAATAATTGAGTAGTTATATTTTCTGTTACTTTGAGGTAATGATTTTGATAAGTTACATTTCTCTAACTTCCCTCTCCCCCCCAGTCAGATCTTAATTCAAAGAGAACTGTTTTTGAAAGAAAAAAATGAATTATTTTCTCTTTAACTACAACGACAGAACTCCAAATATGACAGTAATGAAATGTATTATTTTATAGGACTGAGCATGTTTGAGAGGTTTATCTTCAGCTCCTGTAAATTGTCATAGCCCCATTGACATCAGGAAAACTATGACAATGTATGCCAGCTGGGGATCTGGCCCATGCTATTTAGGGCCCATTCCTTTAAGATGTTGAGTACTGTTTGCTTAGCTCCCTGATACCCCATTAACTCGATGGGTGCTCAGCACTTTACAGGTAGAACTCAGCATTACATACCCTAACTCTATAAAGATCTGATTAAAGGTTTTTCCCTTTTGCATTTTTTTTAAAAAAATTCTCTCCTTTGCTAAGTCTTAGACTATCTATAATTTTGTGTACAGCCAGCCATTTATTAAAGGGTTTTCAACATCCAATAGTGTATTTTAGTTTTTCTAAGCCACTTTAGAGGAGCTTGTTGTAAGTGAAAGATCGTATGGAATTCATGTTAGATGTTCCAATATAAGCAACAAATTAAATAGGGCCAAATTCTCCACTCTGAGGCACACTTAGGGCTGCTGGTGAAGTCACTGGGACATGAGCATACCTAAACACACATACACTGTCCTATAGTTGTCAGCAGAAGAAAGGAAAGGCTATAATTATGAAGCCTGTAATTTCCAATAACACAACTGCCATTGGTCGACAGGAGGAAGTGGAGTACTCTTTTCAGTTTTTGAGCACAAAACCTTCTGAGAAATTTGTCTAGGTTAGTCGGGTTCTAGGGCTGAATAATTTATGGGATGTGAAATAATGTCTCTTTCAGATGGCTGGTCTTGAGAACTGGGAGTAGCAAAGTGTGAAACACTCTCAATGATCCTTCTTCCCCTCACACAGCTAAAGAGTGGATTAGACTAACCCTCCTTAATCTTTTCTTTCACTTTTTCTTCAGCTTCTTATTCCTCCTCCCCCTACCATCTGTTGTTTTCTTTTCTCATTTTCTCCAAATTGTTAATGTATTCTGATTCTTATTTCATTATATTTTTAATCAAGACTTGTGAAACCTCTCTTCTTAATCACTCTTTTACTCTCTCATTTCCCTTACTTTTGTCTCATCTTCCCCATATCTGTTTAGAACTTCCAGGGTGATTGTTGGCCAGAGAGCTGCTCCTCCCCGGCCAAATGCTGTGAAGGAGAAAGAGATTCTTGCTCCTTTTCCTTTCTTCCCCTCCCTGTTCAGACTAATTAGACCCAAGTATGCCCATCTTCCTTTTCCCTTTCTCCAATTTTGTTAACAGGGCAATGGAGTCCTGAAGATTTTCTTCCTTCCTGCATGAAGCTCACAAAGCTGTTTTGTTGACCTTATATTTCCTTGTCCTTTATGTCTGACTCAGCTGTTCTCAGTCAGGCAGGGAATGAACACTTCCTCTTCCAACTGAAAACAACTGATAGCTGATGAAAATGGGGTGGCTTGCTGCCCAAAACTCCAGGCTGTGGACTCATGACAATCTTGTATTCATATTTTTTTAAATATACGTGAAACACTTGCTTTGCTTGGAACCTCCCATCACAGCTACAGAAGATATGTACATCACTTTCAGAGATGAGTAGAATGATGATGTATCAAAAAATTAAGCAATGGCAGCTGTCATCCTTTCTTACTATCCTTTGTAAAAATCACAATGTTAAATGAGACTTTGGTACAAAATGAAATATGCAGAACCTGTTTCTTAAAATATTTGCATTAACTTTAAATCTTGTAATGGCACATAGCCCATTACATTCCATGATTCCAACTTAAAAATGTATCGCTTATTGTGTATGATACTTAAACAGTTATTTGTCAGAGTATATGTACCAGTGAGTGCATATGTTCCATTGGCACATATGCACAAGTCCTGTTAATCTTACTGGGACTTAATCATACTCATCCAGATGATAGTTTGCATCTAAAACTTCAAAAAAGTTTCTCATTCTGCTAGTGTGATTAGAAAGTGTAAGGCCTTTTCTAATAACAAATTCAATTTTTTCTGGACTTCACATTGAAATGGTAATCCCATTTTATATATATTGTAAATATGAACCAGCTTGTAATGATATAACAGTAACTGAAAATTACTTTTCATAAATGCTACTTATTCAGCTATGACCCAGAGGATGCATTAGATTAAGCTGGAAACTTCTTCAATACTGTCTAAAATAACTAATAATATGCTCCTGTCGCTGGAATAAAGGTTGCAATGAGTGCCATTTTGCTGAAAAGGCATCAGTTACTCTGTATGCAACGTGATAGATTTATATATCTTTGTGAATTACAGAAAAGGAATTGAACAGGATCTACCTAATTTAATCTATCAGATATATTGTTTTTCAAAGGGACCTATACATGAATCTTACTGGGATTTCTGAAAGCCTAGACCATCAAAATACCTTGGTAACAATTGTGATTCAGTGTAGATGTTTTCTTTAAACAAAAATCTGATCTAATCTAATCTACCTCTCTACCTATTATAGTAGTAAGGTCCCCATCAATGTAATACCAAGGCCCTAACTGTCCACTAAGAAACAAACCCGTTTCATGTTATGTTTTTGGCCTAACATACTCAGCTGTACTAAATATATCAGCTCAGGGTTTTGAGTGTTCTCTTTGATCTCCATAGAACGCTCTTCTTCTTCTTATAATAATAATAATTAATTTTAAATCTCTGATGTATTGCTGATTCATTTAGGTATCTGAAATACCTAGTGGTTCAGTTATAAAGGAAAATAGGATCCTAACAGACCAATCTGTTTTGTTTTATGGTGTGTTGAATGGTGAGGACTGTTATCTTTAGCACCCAGACCTAAGAGAAATATTGCTAAGTAGAATGCAACAACAATAATAATACAGGTTAGTAGGTTTATCCATGTTATGGATGAGTGAATTGAGAAATAGAGACATTAAGGACATAATTTTCAAACCTGGATGCCTACGGTTTGAAAATCAAACTACTCTTGTTTGAATGCCTAATTATGGAATCAGGGGCCTAATCTTAGGCATTTAGGCCCAGATCCTCAAAGGTATTTGGATATCTAACTCCAGGATTCTTTGATACAGGATCTGGGCCTCCAGTATGAAACTTTGGCCTTAGGGCCTGATTTTATTTGGGCTCCTAAAGGTGCAGATAGGTGTCTAGCAGGATTTTCAAAAGTTCATATGCGCTTATCTCTCAGCTGGCCCTTAGTGGCTGCTCAAACTCACAATCGCATCAATAGCAGAGCCTGAGCAATGCAACCTTGCACTGCTACCTCACATTAGGTAAATGACATCACAATGTGCTTTTAACTACAAGTTGCTAAAAGTTTAGTAAGCAGGCTGCTGCTCAGATGAAAGTGATGCTGGCATCTGTGCAGCATTGGCTGTACTTAAACAGGTGAGACTGAAAAAACAAAAAGGTAACCTCTTTCCATTTTGGTTGTGTAGTGTCCCTGTTCTCTAAGAGACTTTTGTCTGAAAAGTTTACATTAAAGAGTGAAAATATTTTAAGAGTCAACATAATGCTAACTTAAAGGCATATACATTGGTGGACTGATTGGTTACTTAAGCTTTACAGTTGGACAGGTAGTTTTGAACTCTAGATATAATGCAGCAAATCATTGTGAAGCATACATTGATGAGCTTGACGTGATGCCCTAATCTAATCTTTCTGAGGAATGCACATATCACTTGCATTTTTTTACAAGTTTTATTCCTGTCTTGTGGATTCATTAAATCTTCCCTTAAAATAATGACAGATGAATATTGTGTGCAACACCACCAACAAAAAAAAGAAAATTAAAATAAAATTATGTGTAGGAGAGTGAGTACCTTAGAGCCTCTCTAAGACTATAGACTGTGGACCAGATTCTGCATTTTTCTCTTGCCCTTTATGTCATGCCAGTGATGTAAAGAGGACACATAACTGGCAGAAACAGCCCCTAGAGAATACCCTTGGTGACATAGAGCTGTCAAAACAGCTCCACATCAACCCTTCCTTTAAATCCCCTGGCGTAGCTGTAGTACAATGGGCTGTTTGGGTAAGGAGGGTAGATGATCAGAGCATACATGCTCCAGCTGTCCTCAACTGCCAAAATTAAGGAGGGCCATTGGAGTTGAAATACATTACAGAATTCCTGAGGCTGCTCTAACTTGTGCCAGAAGGTGTGCCAAAAATATGGCAAAGACCAAAGGTGTCTTAAAGACATCTTTACTCCCCCTCACTTCATTCCTGTAAAAAGTGGACATCTGGAGAAATGGAAGAGAATTTGGTCCACTGTTGTCTAAATTGCATAGTTAATAATACAGAAGTCACTCATCGTCAGCCAAGACTTGCCACAAAATGGCACAGTTATGTTTTATGGTCAGTACAAGGAAATAGTTTGATATCTTAGCTATCGCTGTGTGGTCCCAGCTGTGAAATGCTTACCCTTTAATGGTGACCATTATATAATAAAAACACTGCTACAGCACCTTTCATTTGAGTATCTCAATAAGTTTTGAAATTGGTAGGGAAGTATTGTTACCCCATTTTACAGATGGATTGAATCTGAGACTCAGAGTGTCAGATCCCCAGTAGGGAAATCTTTTTACTTTGGTGGAGGTATGCCAATTTACACCAGCAGAGAATCTGGCCCAGAGAGTTTAAATAGCATACCTAATGTCTCTGAATGAGCTACAGGCAGAATCTGAAATGGAAACCAAGAATCTTGATTTCTAGTCAACCCAAGCCACTAGACAACATTCGCACTTACTTTATATTGTACTTCTGAGATGTCAGCTGGTGTATTAGAAATTTCACATCTGCTTCAAATGAAGGAATAAGATTTTTTCTGTGTAGCGATACTTTTTTTTATAGATTTTAATGTTTGTTTAAAGACTGCTTTTTTGTTTGGCTTAATATTGAATTTTATTTCAGTCTTCATCATACTTGTTTAAAAAATAGTTTGAAATAAAATCAGAGACACACACTTCAGTGCAATATGCCAAACCTCCTTCCTAGGGAGCATTACAAAAATGAGTACTATAAGATGGCCCAGTTATTTACATATGAACTCAAGAAATGGTCAAAATACCATGACTGCAGATGATAGACAAGAGGAGGTAAAATAAACTCTTTTGGGCAAAAACCATCATGTGGGTTCTGACTTTGTAGAGTACCTAGCACAATGGGGTCTTGGTCCAGATTTCGCATGTTGAATCAGTGGAATGGTAAAGTCAGACACGCTGTTACGCATAGTGGAGGGTACCAGATGCTTCAGGGGAGCACGTTAAGTCCACTATAAAGGACATTTAAGCATTACTGTATCTGAGGCAAGTTTCTTCCTAACTCCAGGCAGTTAGTAGTTGTGTTCCACCCTGAAACATGAACACTCATATCCCATGAAACCCTTTAGCCCTTTCCACACTCAATATCTCTACAAAGTGTGATGTATCTAGCTATACATTTATGAAACTTCACTGCTATCCTGCAACTCAACATAACGTGTTAGGGAAGCATGTTCCTTGGAAATGAAAAAAGCTGTAGAGTAGGACAGTTAACTTGTTGATTTGAAATACCTCAAAATCTCAAACCCAAGGTTAATCTGTTTTTTCTTTCTATATTATATGTGAAAAGTTTTACAGCATAGCAGACATAGTATCTGAAAATTCAGATTGCAGTGGGCCCTACAGTTGGAGAAAGGCACAAGAAGAGAGAGTAGAAGAAATTGTGGGAGTCTCAAAGTCCAGAACAGATTATATGGTTTGTAAGCCTAGGTCATAGCTTTGGCCCATCCCATCTGCTTTCCAGCTTCCAGTAATGCTTCAGAGGAAGCTAAAACTATGGAATAAGTCACCTAGCTAGTTTTCATAATAGTGTACATGTATTGATGGACTATTATCTGTAGACCCTTGTGGCAATCTCTTTACACCCTTGAAGCAGAGGGGATGAAATCCTGACCCCACTGAAATCAATTAGAGTTTTGCAATTGACTTCTGTGGAGTGTGGATTTCACTCCAGGCTTGTGATTACTTTTTATTTGGTAGCATGATATTAGCAAACACATTATTGGTAAAGTAATAGTTTAATATGAATATATCCAAACCAAATAAATAAAAGCAGAAAAAATTCAGTCTACTTGAACATTTAAAAGTATTCTAAGTGTATATCTGATAAGACTACCCAGCAAGGAAAAGAACAGATGTTACTGGTGATAGAGAACCCCTCATTATTTGTGAAGGAATGTTCATGGGGGATGGCGAGGGGTGATGCCAGGCAGCTCGGGGAGGGAGTGTCATCTCTACCTTTGACTCACCTGAGCTCAAAATGACCTCAGGCCCCCCCTTGAGTTACAATTTTTGGTTGTGCTTCTCCCAGCCTAGGCAGGCTGGGTGGCCTGCTCAGGTGAGTCAAGGGGTGGAGGTGGCACTCCCTCATCAAGCCCCGCCATGCGGCATTTGCCCAAGCTGTCAGGTGTTGCTGCTTGCCCCCCACCAATGTTCCTCCATGCCATCTCTACAGGGGGCACCCCACAGTTTGAAAACTTTTGTACTAAATAAAATGTGTTGTCCACCATTACAGAGTTTTTCTCACATATTCCCGGATGAGAGCTTGCATACTCCAGTTTGAAAACCACTGCTCTACACCATTCATGAGAGTATAGAGCTCTATCACATCTCCTCATAGTCATCTCTTTTCCAGGCTGAAAAGTCCCAGTCTTTTTAATCTCTCCTTATATGGGAACTGTTCCATACCCCTAATCATTTTTGTTGCCATTCTCTGTACCTTTTCCAATTCTAATATATCTTTTTTTGAGATTGGGCAACCAGAACTGCAAAAAGAATTCAAGATGTAGGCCTACCATGGATTTATTATGATATTTTCTGTTTTATTATCTATCACTCTCTTAATGATTTCCAGCATTCTGTTTGCCTTTTTGACTGCTGCTGCACGTTGAGTCGATGTTTTCAGAGAATGATCCACAATGACTCCAAGATCTCTTTCTTGAGTAAAACAGCTAATTTAGACCCCATCATTTTGTATGTATATTTGGGATTATCTTTTCCAATGTACATTACTTTGCATTTATCAACATTGAATTTCTTTTGCCATTTGGTTGCTCACTTACCCAGTTTTGTGAGATCGCTTTGTAACTCTTCACAGCTTTGGAATTAACTATTTTAAGTAATTTTTGTATAATCTGGAAATTTTGCCACCTCACTGTTTACCTCTTTTTTTCCAGATCGTCAGGGTCGTCCTTACCCATACGCAAAGTACGCAGCTGTGTACGGCACCAGGAAATTTCCTGGTGCCCTACGCAGCTGCGTGCTGCTCCAGTCCCTGCCCTGCCTCTTCCCCGTGACCTCTGCCCCTACTCCACCCCAGCCCCTCCTCCACTCCACTCCTTCCCCCAAACCCCATCCCTGCTCCACCCCTGCCCTGCCTCTTCCCATCCCAGCTCTGTCCCCACTCCAGCCCTTCCCCTGAGGACTCCAGAAGCGGTTGGGCCTGCCCTCACTGGTAAGTAGAGTGACCCGACCCCAGCCAGCTCCACTCCTCTGGCTCCAAGCCACATCGCTGGAAAGTGCTGGGGAGTGGTTCACCCCTGCCCTCCCAAACCTGGGAACCAGGGGAACAAAGCAGGCTGGGGCCGGGTCACTCCACTTCCCGCTGGAAGTGGACACAGCCTCTCCCTGCAGAGGCCTGGGGCAGGGCCCCATCCCCCCCCCTCAGAGGGGAGGGGGCTGCATAGGGCACCAAAATAGCTAGGGACTGCCCTGCAGATTGTTTATGAATATGTTGAACAGCACCGGGTCCCGGTACAGATCCCCACTATTTACCTTTCTCCTTTCTGAAAACTGACTGTTTATTCCAGCCCTGTGTTTCCTGCCTTTTAACCAGTTACTGATCCATGAAAGGACCATCCCTCTTATACCATGACTGCTTTTTTTTTTTTTTTTTGCTTAAGAGCCTTTGGTGAGGGACTTTATCTAGGACTTTCTGAAATTCCAAGTATGCTATTGGATCACCCTCGTCCATGTTTGTTGATCCCTGCAAAGAATTTTAATAGATTGGTGAGGCATGATTTCCCTTTGCAAAAAACATGTTTACTCTTCCCCAGGAAATCATGTTGAGAATGGAACTGGTTGAGAATCTGGAAGTAGAAGGCACCTTCAATGAGAGTGATCATGAAATGGTGGATGATTCTAAGGAATGGTAGGAGGGAGAACAGCAAAATAAAGACAGTGGATTTCAAGAAAGTAGAACTTTAGCAAACTCAGGGATTTGGTAGATAAGATTTTATGGGAAGCAAATCTAAGGGGAAAAACAATTGAAGACAGCTGGCAGTTTTTCAAAGAGACGTTATTAAGGGCACAAGAACAAACTATCCCACTGTGTAGAAAAGATAGGAAATATGACAAGAGACCACCCTGGCTTAACCAGGAGATCTTCAATGATCAAAAAATAAAAAAAAGGGTCCTACAAAAAGTGGAAACGAGATCAAATTACAAAGGATGAATAAAAACAACACAAGTATGTAGAGACAAAATTAGAGAGGCCAAGGCTCAAAATGAGATCAAACTAGCTAAAGACATAAAGGGTAACAAGAAAACATTCTACAAATACATTAGAAGCAAGAGGAAGACCAAGGACAGGGTAGGCTTGTTACTCAATGGGGGCAGGGACAATAACAGAAAATGTGGAAATGGCAGAGGTGCTTAATGACTTCTTTGCTTCACTTTTCACCTTTTTTTTTTTTTTTTCTTTTCGTTGCTGCCTAGTTGTTAGGAATGGGAGAACCTTACACATTTTATGCCTTCTGCATTTGGGTTGGTTGTTGGTTGGGTTTTTTAACGCTTTAGGATGCACTCAGTTCATATTTTCAAGGGTTTTTTTCTTGCAACCATGAGGACTATAAGTTTTTCTTTTAAAAAAAAAAAAAAAAGAAACCTGAGATTCTCACCTGGTCACTTGATTTCAAGAGCCAGGGCTTAAAGGAAACACCAAATATTGCGAGGCTTGTAGTAAAGTCACAATGATTGCAGCACTGATTTTGCTGCACTCTGCAGTGCATAGTGTATGTTCAGCTTTGTGATATGATTTTCTCTGTGAAAACCTAAATAAAATATATTTGAAGAAAAAAGGAGTGTTCCTCTAGTTCTCATTTGATAATTAGACAGAACTGTGCCCCTGGAAGATGTCAGCACACCAATTTATTCTCTCCTGTAGTCTACATTTTTGCTTTGAATTAGTGTACTTCAACATTTGTTTCACGTCATCTGGGGAAGCAAGGCTGGGGGACAGGGATGCAGTGTGTGTGTGAGAAGCCAATGAGCTTTCTAGCGCAGGGTTGGGTAGAGGAACTCTGTGGTTGTGACACCATTGGTGAGTTTGGGTGGAAGTGCACCAAAATTCTAATAGAAGAAACTTTGTTCAACTTTGGTATATAATCTGATACTATATATATAGTTCAGAAGGGATGTTTCTCAGTGCCCCTGTTGAATTTTATGTATGTTTGTGTTCCACTTCAAATACTCACAAGATCTGAATGTTTCTTTTTACATTGGTTACAGAATATGGTGTGTCAGCTTCCATGCACCATACCTGTAGCTAACAGAGGTTTATATTTTCTTTTAATGTTCTTACTTTTCACATATGAACTTTATATGTAAATGGATACATCAAGTTCTAATCTAGTTTATGATGGTGCAAATTGGAATAACTCCACTGGTTGCAACTGAGTTATTCTGAAGGTTGCACCAGTGTAACTGAGAACAGACTCTGGACCTGTGTGTGTATGAGCATATATATGCCTATGAACCCAACACATATATGTATAGTATTTATGGGGGAGGGATGGCTATATGTTATTTAAAAACTGTTACAAAAATACAGTTTAGGTAGAAGAACTAATGAGAAAGGGAAAATAGATGTGTTATTTCTTCTTCTTGATGAGTCTTATTTTTTTTGACTTAGCACTGATTCTATCTTGGGTACCAGTTGGATTTTGGAATGATGTGCTCACATCTTTATAGTATGTTCCAGTCCTCTTTTGTCCTAAATGGTCACTTCTCCTCTTTACTTGAATTGAAATGCTGAGCTTCTGCAGGACTATAATCTCATTTTTATTTCACTCCAGGGGAACAAGGGGTGTTAAAATTGCTCCTATATGACAAATCCAAACATGGAACATATTTTAGCAGTACAACCCTAGCTCTATCATATGTGCTGTGCAGAGTCATCATGGCCATGGTGCATAGCTCAGAGCCGGAAAGCAAACAGCTGCTGTAGCCTGATTTGAGTTAAAATAGTGTCAGTGTTTAGTCTGGCGCACTGCTTCAGGAGAGATTGGCAGCTGGGTCAAACAAAGTCATTCCATTGGCTCCTTTCCCAGTTTGCTTCTGCTAGTATTTAGGTACTAATGCAGCCTAGGCCCCTTTTCTCAGGGATAGCCTAACATCTGACCGCACCCTCTTTGCTTTTTAAAAAATGCCTTTTCCTTCTTTAAGATTAATCTACTATTATACAATCTGCTGCTAATTGTGTTTTAAGAATATTTTTTTCTCTTGAAAGCTGATGTATCCTGCTCTCACAGTGGTGTAGAAAGCAGTCTATTACAGTGCTGGATTAATCAAAGGGGCCTTTATGGTTTGTGAAAGAATATCTATGTGCTTAGACAGGAAACTTTTTGATCCACAGAAAAGCCAGACGACATCTAGGTAAGGCTGTGTATCAAATCTGCTTTTATGGGAGAGTTGTGCAGCTCTGTTAATTGTAAATGCTTAATGTTTGCGACTTGCATGAACATTTTGATTATCTTTTTAGAACATTTGGGAAATAGCTACTCTTATATATTAAGTCCTTCCCCCTCCCCCTCATTTTAAAGCTGGTGAAATGTTGTAATTGTCTGTTTACTATTTATGGAAATTAAATCTGTATGGGCACACTACTCCTGGTTTGGGGAGAGATTTTTAGTAGACACTTACAGTGAAAGTTCTGTTAGCACATGAAAATACTTTTAAAAGTGCAGGAGATTGAGTGAATTTACAGGGGAAGCTTTCAGCTTTTAAAGAATGCCTGCTCAATTATTTAAAAGTAGTTGAAAACTGTTTAAACTAACGAGGGTTTAATTACGAAAAAGTTCAATGTGGCTATGGAAGGAATATTAAGTAAGTTGTCTTTGTCTTATAATTTTTAATTTTAGTCGTTGCTTTAGCCTGTTGGGTCACATTTTTTTGTCAGCGCTGAAGGCTGCCATGAATTGGTAATGAGGGCCCCTTGTGCACATGATTTTGGCACCTTGCCAAAATCAACTTCCCAACAGCAAGCTTTCTCTAAAAGAACCTGGAGCATTTTTTTTGTGATTAGGAATCATTTCTGAAAGCTGCTACAACCAGTTGTGTAGGCATGTCAAAATGACTTTGTACAGTATATCTGACACATTCATTTTCTTTCTGGTTTTCCCTAATGTACCAAATTGTTGCTATTATCATTCTAAATTTCCGTAGCTCACTTGCCACCAAAAATAGGTTACAATGAGCTAAGTCATAAGGAGGAAGGCTTGTCTTTTATATGTATAGCCGAAACAGGCTAATTTTATCTCATTTAAGCAGTATACAGTGCTAAGGATTGTTTAAAACACTCCTGGATAAGTAGCAGATGAATTCTTTAAACAGTTAATCTCAGTGCGTTATACTCAGTGAACAGTAAGTAATGAAATTTTCTAGAAGTTTCTTTGTGCGCACAGTAAAAGTTAACCTTTTTAATATAACTATTCAAATATATGCAGAATGTTGCAATTTTTTAAAAAAATAACAGAAACCTTTGAATTTATCCTAAATTTTAAAAAATCTGGCTATGAAGCTTTCTGGAATAGTGTGCAACAGCTGCAAGTCTTTTATTATTAAAAACGGAACAGGAGAGTTACTTTAAATGTTAATGAAGAACTGAGAAAGTTGACATTTCAGTGTTTTCAGAGATCAAAAATTTGTAGAGATCGTCACTGTATTTTATATGCACTTATTCTTTTTTATATTATCTAAATAAATTTGGCCCAGTAAATGAATAGTTCACTATTGTACTCTTGAATGTTTTTTTTGTTAAATCTGTTTCCAACAGTGAAGTATAGTAATTGGAAATGAAGGACCTCCTGTTATATACTGTATAGCTCGCACCAGCACTGAAGGCAGATTTCAGTGTCTACTCGATGTAAAGGGAATATATGAAGCAAGATCTTTGTAAATATTTTATTTTACTTAGCAGTACTTGTGGCTTTAGCCTTTTAATTGCTTTTTTCCTCTTATATTTAAATGTTTTCCCCTTGACTTATAAGCAAAGTCAAGTTTAATAAGCAGCATCAGTAAGAAACGAGGCTTTCATCACCACACTACTCTGCTCCCTTTTGCAATAGCACCTGCAGTTAGAATGGGCTTTGTAGGCATTGTGTATTTCCTTTTTAAGCATACATACATTTTCTATAAAGTGTATTGTTCTTTCCTTAATTATTACACAATGCAGGATATAACTAGATTTAGGGAAAAGCACCTGGAACAACCTGAGAAGCTTTAAGAAACCTTCAGGGTCTGAAAATGCATATTAATTTGTGTAGAAAAATGTTTGTGCATTATTGTGTTGCTGTGGACTGAATTATGATACTGTACGTTCTTTCCTAACATTTGAATTGTAACACATGGCCTTTGCAGAGGAGAAAGCTGACAAGATTAAAAATACATTGAAGTAATGATTGGCCTGTTTCTGAAACAGCACAACATGTGTAAGGTCTAATAGATTTTAGTGGAGATTTTATTTTTAGGTTTGCCAAGGGGTGAAAATATATTGCAGCTGAATCCTGTTTTACGCTGAAGTATTGCCGGAAAATGACAATATAGTGTATAAAAGGAAATGTCACAGTAGCATTTGGGAGAGGGGAGAAATAAATCTTGTATCCAATATATAAAAATAATTTTTGCTTGTGTCTCTAAATTAGATACAGTTGATTTAACCTTCCTTATCCCTCCACCCCCCAATTTCTATCCCATTCATTGCCAACTACATTTTAAAGCATGGTTTTCAGTACAAAAAGTGAACACTGGCTATCAATACTTTGTGCATTACTTGTAGAGTTTCATATTTTATGGAGGTAAGGGGGAGGACTAAGTTATAAATCAAAGCATGTACTGCTCTAAAAACTTTGTGAGCCATTTTCTAAATCCAAAGTCAAGTTCTATATTGTGGTAAGCACTAACTTCAGAGACTGTTACAGTGTCTAAAGTAAAGGAGAGTTTGCAAAGAAACTGAAGACAATGTAAATTTTATTTTAGACTACTGTAAAGTTCACAAAAGTACCTGAAATACTAGTTGGGATTTTGCTTCATCAAAAAATATTGGCTAAGTCGGTAAATAATATTTAACATTATTTCCTCTTTCTAAATCCTGAAACAACAAATGAATATTTCTTCACTACAGCCAGGTTGATAGATGACCAGTTTTGTTAACTTTCCTGGAGACTCTCAAAAGTAAAGCATACTAAATATTCCCCATCAAGTGATTTTTACAACTCTCTGAAATGATGTTATTTTAACTTCCTAATTGGTGTTCTTTAACTTTTGTTTTTTGTTTGTTTATGAAGGTATCACTAGTGTGAAGAATTGTAAAATTGAAATTTACTCTGATTTTACTCTATAGAACAGCTGAACTTCCAATTGCTGGTTTTAACTTAATAAAATAATTGGTCCTCATTCAAAATATTACAGTTTTGCTTTGTAGTTTGCACTGTTAACCATGACACATTAATGCTTGAGGATTTTGCTAATAGTGCAATGACAAAAGGACATTGTCATTTTTTTCCAGTTTGTAACAATATCTAAAGTACTTTTTTCCTCCTGCTTAAAAAATCAAATAAATACATAAAAAAAGAATGTTCGATTCACCAGGATAACAAACAGACTTGAAAAGACAGCCTTCAGATTCAGTAATTTGCACTGTCATTTTTAAAGCTTGAGAAATGAAACGAGGATTTTTTTAAATGCATTTCATTCATGTAAACTGAGCACTTTGTTCTATATGGTCTAAATTCCAGCACTGAGATAAATAAATTGCTACACTGGATAGAACATAATTATTGAATTTTGGCAGAACTTCAGTGAACTCTGCCACGAAAGATTAACGTACACAGTGCACTCTTAGATTCTAAAGTAACAGAGTTAGATAAGAGGAGTACATACCAGACTCCAAACTTCATGGATTAGAAAAAAAAGATGATGCTGTGCTAAATTAAAATGTTAGTTTTGTTACAAGCTACTAATGGTAATGTGTTGTCGGCTCAATGATAAAAAGTACAGTAAATGACTAGAAATTCCAATTTAACATGAAATTATTTTATTTTTTATCTTCAGACTTTTAGCATTATATAGGAGTAGTATGATTGCTGTGTATTCTTATGCAACGAGAATACAAGCATGCAGACTACTTATAGTGTACAGTGGTATAATTTACTAGTGGAATCTCACTTTATTAGCATGTTATGTGCGCTTTCTTATTATATATATTTTTTTCTCTGTAGTGATTTTAAGAGTCTGAATAAAAATGTGTGTGTTTCCCCAGAGACTACATGCAGACAAAATAGTTCTTGATAATATTCCCTTCTCTGTTCTTTCTGCCGCAGAATCTCAAAAGTTTACAATGTTTGTTTTAATTAACAAATTCTTGGTATAACCACACCATATTCTGATTGGTTATTAAATAATTACTGTATCCAAATATTGTGTTTAATTGAGAACAATGATATATGATCTTAGATTTCTCAAATTTCCCAAGAAGGATCAATAGAATTACAGAGCCTTTTTAAATATCTGCAACCAGTTCTCTAAGGGAAAAAATGGACAAGAATTTAACCCTGCCCTTCTTAAAATGGCCATGACATACTAATGTGACCCAGAAAACCCCTGTTCCTGGTAGTAATTCCAATGTCGACTCTGCCTTCTGCATACAACAATCACTCAGATATTCAGTAGTTTCTGGCTGTGGCAGGGCTTTCTGCCCAGGTGGCGATGCTCTCTTTTCCCTTCATGTAGCATGTTCTGCACCAGTCACCAGCCACAATCTTGTTTCCAGTTTACAAGTAACCGAGTGGACAAACTCCATGTGTACGTATGCATATGCACACTATTGGACTAATTGGTTTAAGGGGAATAGTCCCAATAAATCCCATCAAATCTACAGTCTGAAATGAGAGGGATTTTGGCAGTGTGTCCATGGGAGTGTTTGCTTGCTCTTTACCCCACCACCAGGCTGTTATCTGCAATACTGTGAATTACGGTAGAATGAATTCATATCTATATTTTAAAATGTTAATGACTCAGCATTTCGTAAAAATCCCATTTCTTCTAAGGCACTGTTCGTCTCATTCCCAGACACATCCCTTATTTTGCTGTTCTCCTATTAGCAATGCTAGTAAGTGTGGCATTTAAGGAAATGTGAACACTTGGGGCCTGATCTAAAGCTCATTGTAATCACTGGAAAGAATCCCATTGACTTCACTGGGCTTCGAATCGTACTCATGGTGAGGAAGCCTTTGTAGGATGCAATTTTTTCTTTTTTCCATGACTGCTTAACCATTTGTGGTAGAGCGTAATTTTCCTGCTCCCTTGCTTAAGTGTCTCTTAACTCTAAACAGAATCAGCATCTATCTCTCTTAAAAGCTGAAGATATAATTCTGGGTATTTCACTTGGTTCCTGACTGTAGTATCATCTTCTACAAGCAGCCCCATTGTCTTCAGTGGCCTGGCTTGTGGAGTTAGGAAGGGTGGTGGAATGAGCTCCGAATTTTGTAAAAAGTAGCAGCATCTAAGAACTTTCTTTTTTCAGCTACTTTGCATTCTTTTGTTTCTAAACTTATTCCCATAACCTTGCTTTGATTAGATAAAGCAGTGTCACTATTTCCAATTTATTTATGTGGGTGTGCCAGCTGGTTAAGTATGTGCTACCACATTCTCACTTAAAAAACCTACATAATATAAAATATTTCCAAGAGGAATCAGATTTAAATTCCCAGTTCCACTGTTTTGATAATTAAAAACACTTTTCCCTCCAATAAAGTTGATTTCAAGTGGTTTCTAAGAAGCAAATGATAAAATGAATATACAAAATAAACTTATTTTTGTGTAATAGTTGAGCACTATTGAATTCTCGACAGGCTTTGTACACCTTATGAATTTATCTTGTTTGCAATACATTTTACAAGATATGTATGAGGTTTGCCTGTTTTTCCAAGTAGACAGTGGACATTTTTAGTTTTGTGTGATTCAGAAAAATGAAAATATGTTTAACAAAGTAAAACAGTTGCCATCGATTAGGGAATAGCAGAAAGAGCATTCTCTCTCCTTTACATGGACAACTAATATGTTCATACTGTGAAACCAGGTTATAATTTTACCACAATATGATTGTGGGCTGTTAACCTTCTTAATTCCCCTAGGATATTAAAGGACTAGCTGTGTGGCCCAGTGAATGTTCTATACAGCAACCCATCCAGCATTTGTAATATTATTGAATATATAGTTCTTGGGTGCATTTTTAAAGAGATGCCCAATATGCATAGGTGTGGCACCCAAAGCTTGAAAGTATGAAAAAGATAGATTAAGGGACAAATCTTGCCCTCCTTTCCCAGCATATATGGAGAACCTTGGATGTAGCAGAACCAGTGCTGCTATGAGGTGGGAGGCAGCAGAATCTGGACAGCCTGTGCAGGGAATGCATGCCCTCTAGGTGCTACTGTGCATGGTCATGGCGGTATTTTGGTGGTGGCAGGGCAGGAGAGAGGCCAAACAGATTTGTGGATCCATTAGTGATTCCTCCACAAAGAAAGAGAGTATAATGGCAGAGCTAGTATCCAGGAATCAGCTCCACAATTCCTCTGTCTGGAAGAGGGAGAAGAATCATTCATTCCAAACCTCAGGGCTCTTGACAGCACATAGTGAAGTTATTTAGGATTTGGTCCCAAGAGGAATTTTCTGTGGCTTCATATAATCCCATAAAATTTAATTTCTAAAGTGGGGGTGAAAATATTAGTCAGATGAATGTGTTTTTACATTAATGATATTGTGAAATCTTTTTTCCTCAAACATATTAACTGATAAGCAGATAGAAGTATGCTGATGTGACATTTATAGCTCTGTTCTTAGTTAAATGAATGTTTATGAAAATAACCATAGCAATTTATACTAAAATATGGTAGTTCATTTGGCTATATCAGTATGTTCAAGGATTACTCTTTTTAATACTTTAAGGGAGAAAAAAAAACTATTTGGAAAAGTTGTACAGACTAGTGTCCATTTCTGACTGGTGTGTCCTGGGAGATTCAGGGATTCCTATATCAGAGTTAAATACATTACAAGTAATCACTGTCTCCCCTCCCAGATGGTACATACAGATGTTTGCGTGTCCACCTTAGACACACTGAAAAGTGTGAAAGAATGATATTGCAAAAAGGAATATAAAAATAATGTAGAAATCTGGAACTTCGTCCTTTGTCAAAAATAAATGATGGGGATGTAAACAAGTAAAATATTTATTTTTCCCTTGTACACCAAAAAGACCTAGATTACCATAAGATCAAGATGTTTGCAATTTATGAAAATATTTTTGACTGAATTGAAATATTGTGCTGGCAGATCAAAGTTGTAATTGTCTTTTATAATCATAGAGTTTGACTAAAAATGCAGGATGAAGTATGATTATGACACTAAAAGTCTGAAATAAAATGTAAAAATAACCAAACAGAAATCAAACCAAAATGAAACCCCATACAATGCATCTCATTTGAAGAGAGAAATTAATTTACTAAATTCCACTCCTCAGACTAATAAACATAATTTTTAATGTATATCTTTATGATTTTCAGGACCAGACAAGACAATTTTAGACTCACACTTATTGTGATATCCTCAGTGGTAAGTACCTTAACTGCAATCAAGTTTATTGCACTTTTTTGTTGAGGAAAGGCCTCTTTTAAGATCACACTTGCTGCAGCTTAATCACATAACTTTATATGTAGTTCTGGAATAATAGGGTACTAATGTGATATACTCTATAATGCAAATCAGAGTAAAGCACAGGTGGTTGCTAGCATTTGTGTGGCCAAATATAAAAGCTTCACTATGGGTACAAGCTACTGCTTTCCTACTTGAGGAAAATGCAATTAAAAGTGGTTTCCAGATGTGCTGGCACACATCTGCTTCTTTCAAAAGTAAATTTTGCAAATATGAAATAAAATGTTATATTCATCACCACTAAATTGTCAGTGGGTTTTTACATAATAATAAAAAAGATTAGAAGTATTGACATTGCCTTTATAAATAAGGTATGCTTAAGAAATGTACAATAGCATTTCATGTTTGCATTAGGTTCTTTTCCATATTTTCCATGTGGTTCACAGTTAATCCACTAAACATTGGATGTTTCCTTTAGATTGCATTCTATCTATATTTTGTACATATTTTTAGTCTTTCCCCCTGATTTGTTGCTTCTAATGTTTTCTTGAAAAACAGGATCATTGTCTTCTAGGATTTTATCACTTCCAGATGTTTGTTCTTCACCTGAAGTCATAATCCTCTGTTTTTGACTTCACCATTAGTTGCTGTGGAGATGTCTATGATCTTGCAAACAGAGGATTAAGATTTTTTTGGTGAGGAACAAACCATGGAAATTGAAGTACTCTTAAGAATTAAAGATGCTCTTTTCATGTAAATATTCCTAGTTTAAAAAAATATTGGGGGAGAAGTATAAAATATAAACAAATTGTTTCTAATCAAAATATTCTTCAAAACTTTCCATAAGTATCAGCATTTCTTCCAGTTAGTCAAAGAGCAAATCCTATTCACCAGAAATTGGCTCTTGCTTATGAAAAGTCATTTCAACCTCAAAAAGGAACTTTTAAAAGTTTTTTTAGAAAGTAGGAAATGTTGACTGACCCTTTCCTCTGTATAATTTCTGTTTTGAAAAATCAGCATTTGCTGATGAAAAACTTTTTGTCAGAACATTTTCAATCATCTTTAGTAGAAATATGTATCACGTGACAAGCATGTTACATATTTTGCATGTTTTAGTGCTTTCCATCCGCTGATTCTCATTGTGTGGTAAAAATATGAATGAATTTAGGCTCATGGTATGCATTTGAGGTAGGCAAGTTTTATAAATCTACATTTTGCAGACAAGGAAACTAAGGTACAAAAACATGAAGGCCCAATTCAGCAACCCTTACTCGTGCTGAGTAGCATTTACTCTTGTCAATAGGTATATTGAAGCCAATGAAAACTGGTTCTTAAGTGACTTATCCAAAGTCAGTATGTCCATAGCAGAATCAAGAACATACATCAGATTTCTTGGGTGTGGCTGAGTCCTGTACACTGATCACTGTGCTTAGAGCATATTTTTTCTTTGCTCATAACATGCTAGTGCAAGTGTCTCAACTCTTTTTAAGGAAGGTGTGAAGGGAAAAAGTCAATCAAGCACTATAGGTTATCTTATATATATAAAAAATGCTTTAAATAGATCCCTACAAGGTTCTACCAGCCAGATATTGTCATCAGATCTTCCACTTCTGTCCAAATCTGTCACCAATGCCTCTAACACTGAATGCTAATGCACCTACTTCTAACCTTTCTGCTATTGTCATTTCTGTATTCTTTGTCACTGCTGACCCTTTCCCCAAACCACATGCTCTGTGCAAAGATCGTCTCATCTCTCTCTGTGTTTCTCATCAAGCACCGTGGTATTAATGGGGGCCTTTGGGAGCTACCATAATATAAATATTTACTATTAATAATCGTCTCCAAAGCAGCTAAAGGAGCTCTTCATTTTTAAACAGTCCAATCTGATGTTGGCACTTGGCTGCAAATTTGTAGGCTCAATGGAAGAGTCTACATCCCTGAGCAATGAGATGTAGTCTGTTTAGAAGTCATCAGCTCTATCTCTGATATAGCTATGCAATGACTCAGTCTGAATATACATCTGTATTGCTAGTGCAGTTGCTATTGACAATCCCTACTCAGTGCGATAATCATGTTCTTTGATTCCTTCCCCCACCACTCTCTCCCCCTCCAAAAAAACCAACCTTTCAACATAGTGAGGTACAAGTGACACAGAGTGATTTAGATGATAGATCATCAAAGGTTCCTACTATAGATACAGATTTATACTTCACTCAGAACTGTAGTGTCTGGAGCAGACCATGATGGATAAAATAAGGGATTCTACAGGAGGTAGTAGTCTTGTTGTAGTATTGGAAACAAAATCTCTTCTGCTCTTCTAATGGCTGCCTTGTATACCTTAGGGTATTTTAGTCTCCTGGTGGCCCTCTCCAAGAATGGTAAGGAAGAACATTCTCTGTGCTCTTGACTTAGCAGATTCAGCTACTTTCTCCATGCTATCTGCCTTACTTTCATCAGAGGTCCAATCACTATGCTTGTGCCTGCCAAAAAAATGCCCCAGCTCCACTGTCGGGGACTTCATTTTGATGTACGTTAAACAGGAGACAATGTTTATTTGCATCTTACAGAGCGTATGAGGAAAAAACATAACTCAGAAGGAGGGTCATTTCCTACACAGCCAGTACTATGGAAGGCATCTTTAAACTGCCTCCTCACCTCCCAATTATAAAATATTTTAAGAATAACTGGATTTACAGCATTGCATAAATTATCTAGATTTGACCCTAATAAAAGAGATAGAAGCCTGACAGGTTCTAAGAAGCTTTCTGGGCTTAACAAATCCGTTTGCATATATAAAATATCACTTAGTGGCCTTTGTGTTTTGCTAGTGGATCCAAGCCACACTTTTGAAGAACTTCATGGACATGCAAATGATGAATCCACCCATGAAGTACAAGTGTTTTGTACCTGGTGTGTCGACACTGTGGCAAAAAGGGACACATTGAGTGTGCCTGTAAACAAAAGAAAAAGAGCCCTGTGGTCTGGCCAACAAAAAGAGGAACCATGCATACCCTAGAGCAGACCGAGGATGATCAAGGTGACACCTCATCTCAAGAGAAAGTGCCACTGCATGTTTTGTCTTTGGCGGTGGGCTCACATGAATACTGGGTAACCCGATGTGGTGCAAACCTATACGCATGGAACTGGACACCGGTGCAGCCGTCTCACTTAGGTCTCCGAGACTGTGTATAAAGAAAAGCTACAGCATCTTCCACTTAAGGCAACAAAAACTGTTTCTGAAGACGTATCACGGAGAAGCTGTGCCCTGTTGGGCACTATTGATGTTAAGGTGGAGCTCAAATGGACAGGCTGCTAAATTGCCATTGTTTGTGGTGAGAGGTAACTACCCAGCCTTATGGTAGGTCTTGGCTTGAGAAGATTCAGCTAGACTGGGCAGAAGCGCACCGGATGACTAAAGAATAAACCAGTGTAACCCCTATGAAGGAAACATGCTGCTGTTTTTGGAGATGATTTGGAAGTATGAAGGGAATCACTGTGACAACTTGAATATTAACCTGACAGTCATCAGAATATCTGAAAGCCCGAACTGTGCCATATGCCATCAGGCCAAAAGTTGAAGCAGACCTGGAGCGCCTGGTCACCAATGGAGTCCTAATACCAGTACCCATAGCTCATGGCCACTCCTATATCATTCCAATAGTGAAGAAAAGATGGCTCTCCGGATTTGCAGGTGATTTAAAAGTCACTGTCAACCAGTGTTGTGTGCAGATCATACCTGCTTCCTGCATCGATGAACCTGTTGCAGGCCTGGCTGGGGGACAAAAGTCAGTAAGATTGATCTGAGTCAAGATTTACAGGATGCATGTCGATGAAAAGTCCCAGAGTGTTGACTATTGTGACCATAGGGGCTTTAATCGATACTAGTCGCCTACCCTTCAGAATAACATCTGTCCGCCCTGTTCCAGAGGCTATGGACCAGATTTGTGTGGTTGTCAGATTTCAGTGGGATCTGGATGATATCCTGGTCACTGGAAAGGAATGAAGAGGATCACTTAAAGAATTTGAGGCTACCCTACAAAGACTGGAGAGATGGGCCTACGAGTTCGCAAAGACAAGTGTGATATTCTTCAAGCCCTCTGTTGATATTTGGACACAGCATTGATTCTGCAGGTTTTCTAAGGCCCTGCAAAAGTTAAAGTATTGTGGAGGCCCCCCTCGAAATGTAAGGCAGCTGCGCTCGTTTCTAGGATTACTGAACTATTATGGAAAGTTCATCTTCACAGTTAGCCACACTGCTAAAACCACTTCTGAGCTCCTGGGCAGAACACGCCTGAAAGTGGACTGAAGCCTGTGAGTTGCATTTAACAAAGCTAAGGATGCATTGCCAAATTCTGACAGTTCTAACACACTTTGATACATCCTTACCCCTACAATTGGCCTGCAATGCCTCCCCTTATGGAGTGGGAGCAGTCGTTCGCACTTTGCCTTCGGGAGAAGAGGACCTATTGTTTTGCTTCCCCACTCTAAGCAAGCAGAAACTAACTACACCCAAATCGAACGTGAGGCATTAGGAATTGTTTTTTGTAATTCGGAAGTTTCATCAGTACCTGTTTGGGTGAAGTTTACTCTCTTCCAGACCATCGACCTCTGACGTCAGTTTTTTGGACCCTCCACAGGGATTCCCCATTAGCTGCGCGTATGCAATGCTGGGCATTTTACTTTCAGCACACACATATGAAATCAATATTGGAAATCCACTCTGCAGGGCAATGCAGATGACTCTCAAGGTTGTCTTTGCCAGTCAACATCAGAGTAGTGCCCAAGAAATCTTCTACTTTGAACAGGTAGAGAATACACCCACATGCTACTAAATAAGAAGGCAACTCGCGTTGACCCAGTATTGTCCCAGTTATTGGACCTGGTGATGCATGGAAAATCTCGAGAAACTCTCGATCTCACCTGACCTTGTTACCTACATGTCCAGGGGACGGAGTTATCGGTCCAATCTGGTTGTTTGTGTGGGGGACATGTCATTATTCCATCACCACTGAGATCACAGATGTTAGAACAGCTACATTCCGGTCACTGTGGAATAGTGGCATGAAGGAAATTGCACGAAGCTATTTTTGGTGGCCTGGATTGGACACTGTATTGAGAGAAGGCAAAAGCTTATATGTCATGTCAGGGTGTGAGGAATGCACCCCAGGGCACCCCTACACCCGTGGGACTGGCCTGAAATCCGTGGACGTTATTCACATTGACTTCGCTGGCCCCCTGAAGGAATTGTTCTTGATGGAAGTAGATGCCCCTTCTAATGGCCGAAGTCTCTATATGCAGTCCACTACTGCAGAGAGTACTATCCAAAACTACGGGGACTCTTTAGTTGTTTCGGTCTGCCAGAACAACTTGTGAGCGACAATGGACCGCAGTTCGTTCTCTCAGGAGTTTCAAAATTTTATGAAGGCAAATGGGATACACCACATCTTCAGCACCATATCTCCATCCACAACGGATTAGCTGAGATTTGTGCAGACAATGAAACATGCTTGAAATCAGCAAGGGACAACACTCCATTCAAAAGCATCTGGATACTTCTTACTTTCCTACAGAAACACACCTCATGGCTACGACCGGGCATCCTGCTTTAATTGATGGACGCGCTGCGCACTTCCTTTGATCTGCTGAACCTTCTGAACCCCAACAATTGTTCAATTCGCAGCAATATCAAGTCATCAGACGGGCACCCAAGCAAAAGACCAAACCTTTAGCCGGGCCAAGCCAGTTTTGGTCAGATTCATTCCAGAGCTGAATGGGTCCTGCCACGCTCATCATCTCCAAGGACCTATTCCCTACACAGTCTGGACTGCAGAGAACTTACTTGGTGGCGACATGTAGATCAGCTGTTGCCAGGTCATGCCAGTCCTCAGGACACATCTGCAGTTGATGGTCTGACTTCACCTCTTCTGGTGAGACATGACTCACGAATCACCTGTTCCTGACTGTTCTCTCCATTACTGCTGGCAGCTGAGATTGACCCTGCCAGAATGAGTGTAACCACCTCCTCGCTTCTGCTGCGGACCCTGAGCCCATGGTACTTTTGGGTGCAAACAACACCAGAAGTTTGCCGTAATCCACCTAGAGATAGAAGGCCTCCTCAATGGCTGGATCTTTAGCTAGGCGAACCCACGGTTTGGGCAAATTATCCCAGGGTTCCAGGAAAGGAGGCAGTCTACCCTCATTCACTAGTCATGTGTGTTATATTTAGGGATGTTCTTATTGCGGGGGAGGAATATGTTGTGTATTTGGTTGTCATGGTTTTTGTTCCTATGGCAATGAGTTAGTTATTAGAGGATAGCCGCCAGCTTCAGCGCTTAGGTGAGCTCTGTGTCTGTAATAAATGGTAGTTTTGTTAGCTGTCTGCTGTTGGCCTCAAGTGATTTCTTCCTAAAACCAGTGCCCTAAGGATATAACAGGATGACTGCACCCCCAGTAAGTTCGCAGAGGACACTAAGGAGGGGGAGAGATAGATATGCTGGAGGATAGGGATAGAGTCCAGAGTGAACTAGACAAATTGGAGGATTGGGCCAAAAGAAATCTGATGAGGTTCAACAGAGCAAGTGCGAGTCCTGCACTTAGGATGGAGAATGCCATGCACAGACTAGGGACCGAGTGGCTAGGCAGCAGTCTGCAGAAAAGGACCTAGGGATTACAGTGGATGAGAACCTGGATTAAGTCAGCAATGTGCCCTTGTTGCCAAGAAGGCTAATGGTATATTGGGGTGTATAGTAGAAGCATGGCCAGCAGATGGAGGGACGTAATTTTTCCCTCTGTTGTTCATGGTGAGGCCGCATCTGGGATTGCATCCAGTTTTGGGGCCCCACTACAAAAAGGATGTGGACAAATTGGAGAGAGTCAGCGGAGGGCAACAAAAATTATTAGGGGGCTGGGCACATGACTTTACTAGGAGAGGCTGAGGAAATGGGCTTGTTTAGTCTGCAGAAGAGAAGAGTAAGGGGGATTTGATAGCAGCCTTCAATTACCTGAAGGGGGGTTCCAAAGAGGATGGAGCGTGGCTGTTCTCCATATGAGACAGACAGGAGCAATGGTCTCAAGATTGCTTGGCGGAGGTTGGTTACTTAGAACACTATTTCACTAGGAGGGTGGTGAAGCACTGGAATGGGTTACCTAAGGAGGTGGTGGAATCTCCATCCTTAGAGGTTTTTAAGGCCCAGCTTGACAAAGCCCTGGCTGGGGTGATTTAATGGGTGTTAGTCCTGCTTTGAGCAATGGGTTGGACTAGATGACCTCCTGAGGTCTCTTCCAATGCTAATCTTCTATGATTCTTCTATGATTCTATAATAAAAAACAAGTACCAACTTCCTTTTGGGCAAACACGTTTATTATTGGTTAAGTTCTGGTGCTGCTTGCTGAGCACTATAGGATAAAGACATGGCCCCTTCCCCAAGAAGGACCACAGTGTAAATGGACAACACACATCCAACAGGATGCCCTGAGGCATCTGGAAGAAGGCTTTGTATTAACAACCTTTTAAAAAGATGTAGGGGAGTGTGTGTTGGCTTTGTGGAATAAGTGAGAACTGAGAGAAGATAGTGGGTGCCTGGTGCAAGTAGGTAGCCCTACTGGAATGCATGGGACGTGCTGCTTCTGCTGATGCCCTTTTCACATCACTCATAGGTTGCCACTTCAGAGAAGCAACCAACAGCACCAGCAACATTGGGCTTGGTGTGCAGAGCAGAATCAGACACCGGGACACAGGAGTGAATGCCCACCCCAACTCCTCTTCTCCCATGGCAGATGATGTCCCAGACCCTTCCCCATTGGTTCAGTCATCCTCCTTGTCGCCAGGCGAGGCTGTAGCAGGACCCTCTCATGCCAGCTCACTGGATGATTTTGAGGAACATCAGGCCCTGCTCCAAAGGGTGGCCATGAATTTGGGCCTGGAGGTGGAGGAGATGACAAAGCAATTGGACACCTTGTTTAATGTGCTCTCGGCAACAACCCCCTTATGAGTTGAACTGCCAGTGCATGATGGGGTCTTGAAAATAGCTAGAGCCCTCTGGCAGACTCTGTCCTCCATTCCACCCATCTCCAAAATGGCTGAAAAGAACTATTTCATCCTGGCTAAAGGGTTCAGATACTTGTACACCCACCCACCTCCAGGGTCACTGGCTGTGTCTGCTACCAACGGGAAAGACATCCAGGCAAACCAGTTCTGCCCCCAAAAATAAAGTAGCAAAGAGGCTGGACCTTTTTGGAGGAAAGATTTATTAAACATCCAGCCTTCAATTCAGTGTAGCAAATCACCAGGCTTTATTGGGGAGATATAACTTCAATCTGTGGGATTCTCTCCGTAAATTCAAAGATTCCCTGCCCAAGGACTTGTACAAAGAGTTCAGGACCCTAGTTGAGGAGGGAATGGCAGTGGCTAGATGAGCCTTCAAAATGGTCTGGGACATGGCTGATTCGGATGCCAGGGTGGTTGCATCGACTGTAGTTATGAGATGCAGTTTCTGGCTTCAAACCACAGGCCTGTACCAGGAGATGCAGTCCTCCATCCAGGACTTCCTGTTTGATGGGAATGCTGATGAATGCAAGGTTGCATGGACTTAAGGACATTTGGGCCACATTCTGCTCACTGGTCCTGCATATTCTGCAGTTTGTGAGGAAGCATTTCAAGCCCCGCCCACCACCACCACCAAGTCCTTAGCCGCCTTGGCAGGACTCTGCTAGAAGGAGGGACAGAGACATGAGTTTTAGTCGTTACCACCCTTCTACCTCCCACACACCTGCTCAACCTGACCATGGGGGCCAGAAGTGCTTGTTTTGAGGGTTCACTCAAAAGTGACATTCCAGTCAACTTTCTGGGTCCATCCTTTTCCCTCAACCGCCCCTACTGTTTGACCTGGTCGTGAGTGACCTTGGACCACTGGGTGCTCGAAATTATATCTCTGGGCTACACCCTACAATTCTTGGCTGCACTCCTTCCCACTACCCTTCCCTGTCCCTCTTCAGGGACTCTTCTCATGGGCAACTCCTTGTTCAGGAGGTCAAGAACCTCCTGCAGCTGGGGGCAGTAGAGGAGGTCCCTCGCAAAATGAGAGGGAAAGGGTTCTACTCCCATTATTTCCTAATCCCAAAAGCAAAAAGGGGGGTAAGACTCATAAGACCTGTGACACCTCAATCAGTCTCTCAAGAAGTATGTTTCATATGGTCTCCCTGGCCTCCATCATTCCCTCCCTGGATCTGGGAAACTGGTATGCTGCCCTCGATTTGAAGGATGCTTATTTTCATATCTCCATCTTCCAAGGGCATAGATGGTTCCTCCATTTTATGGTGGGCTGGTGCCATTTCCAATTCACAGCCCTGCCATTTGGACTCTCATTGGCCCCACTGGTATTCACAAAATGTATGCTCCAGTGGCTGCTTAACTGAGGCATCAAAATGTCCAGGTCTACCTGTATCTTGACAATTGGCTCATCAAGGGCAGATTGAGATCAGGTACAAAGGAGCCTCAGTCTGGTATGTTACACCTGCCACAACCTGGCATGTTGATAAATCATAAGAAATTGACCCTCAGACCAGTGCAATGGATAGAAATCATAAAGTGGTGCTCGACTCCATGCAAGTCAGAGCCTTCTTTCCAGAAGCTCGTTTCCAAGCCATGTTGGAGTTGATCTCTCATGTAAGGGACCACCCGCTCACCATCGCTCGCACCTGCCTGAAATTGTTAGACCACATGACAGCGTGTATGTACATGGTCAGTCATGACTGGCTCCATCTGTGGCCACTGCAGATGTGGTTAGCATCAATCTACATCAGCAAGGCATGATCTAGACTGGGTAGTCAGGGTGCCGCATCATATATGGTCTTCCTTGGAATGTTGGTTGGACCCTGGATTGGTATTGGAAGGAGTTCCCTTCATGGCCCCATCCTCACCGCTGACCCTGGTCTCCAATGCCTTGGACCTAGTCTGGGGAGCCCACCTGGGTAAGTTCAGCACACAAGGCCGCTGGTCGCAAGATGGTCTGTCCCTCCACCTAAATGTCTGAGAGCTCCAGCTGGTTTGCTTGGCCTGCCAGACTTTCCTGCCCCACCTGTGGGGCAAGGTGGTACAGGTCCTGACAGACAATATGCTGCAATGTTTTACATCAACAAGTAGGGTGGAGTCAGCTCATTGGCCTTTTGCTAAGAAGCTCTCCATCTTTGGGACTTCTGTGTGTAGCATGCCATTGATATGGTGGCTGTGTACGTTCCCAGGGCCAGGAACATGGTAGCAGATTTCCTCAGCAGGACCTTCTCTTCTCATCATGAGTGGTCGCTCCATCCGGAGGTGGTCAGTGTGATCATCCAAAGGTGGGAAACTCCCCAGGTGAACTTGTTCGCATCATGCCAGAACAGGAAGTGCCACATGTTCTGCTCAATTCAGGGGATGGACAAGGGCTTCGTGTCTGATGCCTTTTTGCTCCCATGATCAGGGACTCTGATGTACGCCTTCGTGCCGGTGCCCTTAAACCACAGCATCCTCAGGAAGATCAAACATGACAAGGCAAAGGTGATCCTGATAGCCCTGGCTTGGCCTCGGCAGCACTAGTTAAACACGGCGCTGGACCTTTGGGTGGCTTCCCCACTGCAGCTGCCTCTCTGGCTGGATCTGCTGTCCCAGAACCATGGCAGTCTTCTGCACCCAAACCTGGCGGTACTGCCCCTGACATTCTGGATGCTGAATGCGGAAGAACAGGAGTGCTCGGCCTGTGTCCAGCAGGTCTTATTGGGCAGCAGAAAGCCCTCCACCAGGGTGACCTACCTAGCCAAATGGAAAAGGTTCACGTGCTGGGCCTTGGACCAAGATATCAAGACCCAACAAGCCTCACTGCAGGCAATCTTCTGCACCTCATGCTCCAGGGTTTATCCTTGTCCTCGATTAAGGTCCATTTGACTGTTATTTCAGCCTTCCACCCTCCATTCCAGGGCAAGGCAGTCTTTGTTCACAACATGACAGTCCGGTTTTTGAAAAGTCTGGAGCGTCTCTACGCTCACATCCTGGACCCCATGTCTTCTTGCAACCTGAATCTCATGCTGTGGATCCCCCCGCTTTGAGCCTCTGGCTTCCTGCTCCTTTCTCCTCCTTTCCTGGAAGGTTTCCTTCCTGGGCACAATAATGTCCGCACAGTCTCTGAGATCAGGGTGCTTACTTTGACGCGACCATATACAGTGTTCTATAATAACTAGGTCCAGCTGCAGCCTGTCATAAGGTATAATTCCCAAATCTGAACCTTAGCGTCCAAAATTTGGGTACTTGCATGAAACTTTTAAGCTTAATTACCAGCTTAGATCTGATAGCCTGCCACCACCCAAAAATATAGTGTTTTGGGGCACTCTGATCTCCCCAACCTTCCCTGGGGACCCCAAGAACCCAAATCCCTTGGATTCTTAAAACAAGGAGAAATAAACCATTCCCCCTTCTTCCCCCCCCCCGACTTTCCTTGAGAGACAGAGTAATTGGCACAGAGAGAAATTAGCCTCTCTCTCCCCCTTCCCTCCTCCCCCACCAGTCCTGGTGTTTAAACCCAATCCCCTGGGATAAAACAAGGGAAACAAGGAAAGATCAATCAGGTTCTCTAAAAGAAATCTTTTAATAAAAGGGAGGAAAAAGTAAAGAATTATCTCTTTAATTTAAAGATATAAATATTACAGGGTCCTATAGTTTACAGACAAAGGAAGAAACCTTTCCTCCAGTACCAATACAAATCAAAATATTCCCAGCAACTACACACATAAAAGATAACCAGCCAGATCCACATGTGCAAATAAAGTAAAACAAACAATTAAAAAGCCTAAATCGCCTGTTCTACTTAATATTTGAACAGAACTTTAGAGAGAAGTAGTAATGTCTGGTCCCCCTCATATCCCCGAGAGAAAGAAAGAAAAAAAACACAGAACAAAGGACCCACACCTAAACTTCCCTCTACCCAGGGTTGAAAGTATCTTGTCTCCTGATTGGTCCTCTGGTCAGGTCTTTAGTTCCCTATTTGTTAACCCTTTCCAGGTGAAAAAGACATTAACCCTTAACAATTTGTTTATGACACAGCCACACAAAGCATACCTGCCCAAGGTAATGTCACAGTTTCATACCAGCCAGGACATATGTTTATCTATCTTCTTTTCAAAGCCTCATAAGCTGGAGGAGGAGTGCAAATTGCACTCTCTGGATGTCAGGAAAGCACTTGTCTTCTACTTCAACAGGACCAAGCTGTTTCATAAGTCAGCGCAGTTGTTCATCATGGTGGCAGACAGGATGAAAGGTTGTCCAGTGTCCACTCAGAGAATTTCATTCTGGATCTCTGGCTGCATCTGTTGCTGCTACGGTCTGGCAAAAGTGCCTCCACCAGTGATTGTAACTTCCCACTCGACTAGGGGGCAAGCCTTGTTGGCAGACTTCCTGGCCCAAGTGCCTATTCAAGATATCTGCTGGGCCGATAACCTGGTCATCCATCCACACATTTACGTCTCATTACGCACTAACCCAGCAGGCCCAAGATGATGTTAGCTTCAGTAGAGCAGCACTGAGCCCACTTTGTGATCACCTAAATGTAATCGACATAAGCAAGCACTCGAAGTAGAAAAAATGGTTACCTACCTTTCATAGCTGTTGTTCTTCAAGATGTGTTGCTCATATCCATCAAGAAGGAACTGAGAGGGCGTAGGGCTGGCGGTGTCTAATATACTGACTCATGAGTGCGGCACTTCAGAGGGTGCAACTGCCGACCCTCCGGATACCTCTAGGGCAAAAATCTCTGACAACTGTGCATGTGGGCATGCACACACCTGAAATGGAATCTACATGAGCAACACATTTCAAAGAACAACAGTTATGAAAGGTAGGCAACCATTTTTTCAGAATATAAGCACTACCACCACAGAAGAAATCAATGGCTGCACTCCTGAGGAGTACTGAACATACAGCACCTGTCAGTGCCTTTTGAAGCTGCCTCAAAGGCCTAGAGACAGAAGACAGCCTTTTTGATTTTCCCAGCTTTTGTGACCTACATAATTGTCATTCCAGTGATTTCAGCCAACAAAGATTGCCATCAGCTACCTTGGTTTACCTTTTGGTGGCCTACTTCATGACCATACTTTTAGATGGATACATTCATCCCAATTCATACTGTAAAAAAAAAAAAACAGGAAGAAAAAGAAACAGCCATCTGTATTTGTTTATAAAATACTGTGTTCCTTTAGCAACAGTGTAGTTCAGAGCAAGCAATGTAAGTTTAATGAGGATCCATTTAGATAGTAACAGTTTTTCAGAGTACTCAGAAATATTAGGGAACTATGATATAAACAACAAGGTACAAAGATAGTGCTTACTGCATATAGTTTGCAAAACTATTGTGAGTTTTTGATGATTAACAATGGTATGAGGATGCAGCAACAGTATCCTTAAAAGGTATGCCGCATATAGCTGTGGGCCAGATGCCTGAACTGAAAAAAAAAAAACAACAACAACAAAACAGCCTTGTAAAAGTTATCAGGTTGAAAATTTATGATGACGCCACACTAGGTCCAGGAAGGTCTTGGAATATAAACTGTTCCAGTCACTAAAACTTTCCTTTTAGGCAGTGGTGCCCACTTGCGTTGGGATTTTAAGAGTCTAATTCCTCTCTTTACTGGGGGATGGCAATTTTTCCATCCATTTACATCCTCTCTTGTCAGAAACTGAAGCTGAATCTTTACATGTAGTAGGTATAGACAGGCAGCCCTATACATCGCACTTTTCTTCTAACAGTGTCCAGCCTCAGTCTTTTTTAGTTTTAGATCAGTACCTAATTCCCTCTTGAAGGACACCATTTCCTGCATCTGTCTGAAAAATAGACTGCTTGACCTCCAGTCAGGCACTGTTTTCCAGCTCTCTCCCCAGTTTTAACTGCTGGATCCAGCAAGTATACATTCATTTTATGGGGTTTATATAGTACATTTGATATGCTGAGCCATGATCCTTCTGGAGCATAACTGGCCTGATGAAACCCTGGGCCATATGAGAGTTGAAAAGAGCATTTGCTCAGATTTAAATGGTAAGCATGAAAGATTAGGTGGGGTTAGAGACAGGGACTGGGGACAGTAAGCCCCGTCAGACTTTCAATGGGGTAGGAAACTCTACAAGAACTTCTATTAGCTACAGAAGGCCTTTAAGAAATAGAGCCTCCATACCGAGTTGTTGCTGGCTTGGTTTGTAGCACAGGTTGAGCAATTTTCTGTTTGTGTTCAAGTAAACTCATTTCTGTTCTTGTAAGTAGTGAACACTATAAACCTCAAGCATAAAACCTTGACAAGCAAAACAGGCTGACTGGAAGTTTTGTTCTTTTGTTGCTGAACCAGCTGGTCCAGTCCCACCATTTTACAGTGACATCACAAAAGTTACAGAAATAGTTTGTAGCAGACTGCATTTCACACCCGGGTGCAACGTGGACCTGGGCACCATTTAAGATGGTTATTTCCAGCACGCAGGAGATAAAAGAAACTAGATGTACTATACAGATTTGTTGCTACTAACTTTTCACTGATATGTTCAAAACACTTCAGTTTTATCTGATGGTACATTGGCTCATAAACACAAGGGACATACAAGAAAGCGTTTTCATGAGGATCCTAGCAGAGACCATCAGCTCATTGCTTGAAAGCAAAAATCCCAGCTGAAAATCAGGTGAATGCTGGCCAAAAGGTTAAGAATTCATTTTGAAATGGACGATTTCCATTTTTCTTTTAAGGAAAATTTCTCTTACACTCCTGCACCTATTACTAGCTTAACTACTGCAATTCTTTCTTTTATGTTCTTCCTTAAATCCCTACCTTGAAAACTTCAGGGGCCTCTAGAACTCAGGAGACAGAGGTGCCTCATGTTTCAGAAAGCTCGGCAATTATCATCTCTGTCATCTTCATCAACTTCCTCTCTATTTCCAAATCCAACCTGCAAATTGCTATCATGGTTTTCAAAACCCTCTAGAGACTCACTACAGCACAGTGCTCTAACTTCTCTGCTTCAGCTCCTGATTACTCTACTCCTTCTAGTCATTGTCCTCAGCTCTGTTCCCTCCTTCCATCTCTTCAAATTCAGGGGACTGCTCCTTTACTTACACTGCCCCATCTCTCTTAACCCTCTGAGACAGAGTAATTTTTCCCTTCTTTGTATCTCACATTTACAGAAAGGTTTTATTTTGCTCTCCACGATTGATTGACACCCTCTGGAAAGCACTTGCTGACAGTGCTTATGAAGGATGACTGTCCAAAAAATAAATGTTAAATAAGTTTTAAAGGTCTTCCATTTAAATTCATACAGACCTATAAATCATTTCAAGCTAATATTTATGCAAATGATTAATCCAGATCTGTACCTTTTGTTTTTTGGAGTATTAAATCTTTAGCTCAGTTAATGAATTAGTGTGTTACCTTTACTATGCAAAGGGATGAATATGTCATTTGGTATGTGGCACAGTGTCCTCTTTCTCATAGCTCAACACTGAGTGCTTACTTATATGATGTATCCTGAGCCTCCATGGACTTTCCTAGGGTTGCCAGGTAGGTATATGGAGTCTAGTTACCTTGCCTACAGCTTAACAAACATGAAATAAAAATAGAACATACAGAAAACAGCATTACTAAAAATTTTAGCTAATTGATTTATGTTAACTGGAAACCTTTAGTTACAAAGAAAGACAGTAAAACTTACAAGCACTCATGATTAGGGATTTTTATCTTGATCTCTGTCTTGGGATCCGTCAGCGTGTTGGAGGGTGGGGGTGTTGCTGATACACATGGAGACTGGTAGAGCACCTCACAGCTCCTTTTGTTTTGAGCTTACATCTCCAGAGCTTCTCTTCCACTCCATTCTCCCAGGGCTGTAGTGTAGGTTGCCTAACACTAGGGTTTTTTTGTTCAATCACTCTTTCTGAATATGAAGTAGATTATATGACATGTACAATTAGCACCCACTGTTCTCATATATTTGTAAATTGCCAAGAAGCAGGTCCTACCTCCCTAGAGCCTGGGTATTTTAGGAAATTTGCTGGAACTTTACGAATTCACCTTTTCCAGATGCATAAATATTTCAGTCATCTTAATCCTTAGACACTAAAAACCAAATCCACTTAAAAGGGAAAATGTCAAGGAAAAAATAAATGCATTAGTAAAATATTGTAGAAAAACATAACTGTTTCCTTGCTCATCTACACAGTTTACTACTCATCCAGAGAATGCTACAAGGAAGCTGCCACTTTTTTTTCTGGATGTTTTTCCCGAGAAGTGATCTTGCAGTATAAAACAAGACTGTTGAAAACAAGGCACATATAAATGATTTTCATCATTTTGCTCTTCACCCAGTGAGTTCAGTCCTATTCTTCCATGTCCAGTTATGCAGCAACACACAGCATCTTGGAAATCCAACTGTGACACATTTGTTTAATTGCAAAGCAGATGATATATGGTGATATGTAACATATTGGAAGGCTGGACTTAAACCCACAGTTTAGGCTAAAAAGTAGACATGGTCAGAAATGCCTTTTTGGAGTTAGAGAATGCTATTTCATGGCAAGATATCATATGCACAGTGATATACAGTAACTTAGACAGCATCTACCATTGGTCATAGAGCTTCTCTGGTGCTTTAAAATAAGGTGCCATATTATCTGAAAAAGATAATCCAGTGACGTTCCAGTATTGTAATATGCAATATTTCTTCAAGTGAGTAATTACTTTAAGTTAGTAAGTAGAAGAGGGAAGCCAAACAAAGGTTTGGAAGATGCAGACTGAGGCAAATAAAATGTCATAAAATACGATGCTTAGAAAATGATAAAGCAAACCACATAAACATATAAAAATGAGAGGAAAAATGCATTCCTTGACTGGAAAGTTTTTGAGCAATTAAAATCAAGGAACCAATTATTTAGGGAGGCATTTCCCTGATTTCCTCTCAAATAAAAATCATTGCTTCTGTGTTAGTTTGGGACAATGGATGTCTGAGGCTTATGGTAAGGAATATATCTGTTAGAGCATCTGCATGCTTGTTTAAAGTGCATTTTATATTACAATCCCATTTCTTTGAAGGTCTTATGAGGTGCCTTTAAAATTGACCATTATTCAGATCCAAAGGTACAATATTTGTGTATGGCTAGGGAACATAACTGGAGTCCAATGAACCAGAGCTGCACTGTACTAAGTTTTTATCAGTCCTTGTAGCAATAATGAAAACTGATCCACTCTTTCACTTGTAAGCATGTTTCTGGGGGTTTTGGTATGTTGTACAGTATTGGGTTAACAAGCACTCTTGTTTGTAATTCATCTAATTACAGGAAATTTAATGATATTGCATAGTAACAAAGAATAAATTCAAAAAAGAAGACAAAAGAGAATGACTAAATTAGTTTCCATCCAAAGGAGAGGATTTGGTTTTTTTGGGTAGTAAATTGGTGCCTTTACAGTGGAAAATTAATTTGTTGTGGTTATATATACAGATATATATACACATGCTAATTATTAGCTTTTGTGTGTTTTTTTTCTTTTTCCCTTTTGTGGCTATAATCATGAATTAAATAATTATATGAAAAATTTAAATGCACAGTCATAAGTAGCAGGGCACTGGTGGGGCTCAGGAGCTTGATAGATTGATTTCAATGGGATGAGATTTTCATCCCTAGTTTGTAATAACCAAATGGCTAAATCAATGGAAGGATCGCATTGAGTTTAATTGAGTTTGAATTCACCATCTGGTGGCTATCCAGTTGCTCATGTGAAATGATTTGGGTTTCTAAGTCCAGTTCTTAGTCTTGATGTTCACATCACAAAAGAGCTGGCACTTCTGTTAGCATTCTCAGCAGATAAGCTATAGGTTGAACTGACAGGGAGACCTAATTAGAATTAGAAGTACTTGTTCAAGGTCAGGTTTGTTTAGACACATTAGCAGGGTGGTTGGAAAAGCTGCTTCTGCTACCATGTCTGCTCTACTTACTTGGTCTATTGGTAAATAGGAACTCAGACTTTAAGAGCTCTGAATCCTCAACCTTTCACAAACAATAAAATCACTAAGCACACAGTTTTCAATCTTAAAGTTAGGCACCAAAATAAGAATATAGGTATCAAACTTTAGGCTACTTGAGTCGAAACTTTGGCCCAGATAATTTATGTAAATCTCATAAATATAAAGATTTAAGTATTTGTAGGTATATTGAGGAGTTGTACACTGCGCTGTTTGTGTATAGTGATTCATTGGATTAAAGTGGTTCAGTGTCCAAGACGTGCTAAAAACTACAGCATACAAATTTCATTTAAAATTATTTTGATTGAGTCCATAATCAATTAACTGTGATGCTCTTCATGTCAAATGTTCTGGCTAAATTAATAATTTTACCTGACTCGGTTGGTTGGTTTATTTATGATCTGAACATCGCTACACTATGCACAGATTTATTACATTAATAAAAAGGTTCACTGCTTGGTAACTCATTGTGTATGGTAACTATTATTTTTTTATTCAAAATAAATCAAATTTTTAAAAATTCAAGTCAGAAAGCTCTTCAGATTAAAAAGTTAAATCTGGCAATTATATCCTTAAGTTCCCATACCTTTATTGAAAACATGCATTGAGTTTATTCTAGAATTCAACAATGATGTTTTTTGTGACTTTTGTCACTTTAATATAATTATACTGTCAGTTTAATGGATATTTCTTTTTATTGTTGTTACCTCTTATGGGAAAAGTCCTAAAATTATGTAGAATTTAATAGAAAATTATAACTTTTCTTTATTTTTTGCCATCTTATGGGATTTACTACAAAATTAAATCCTGTTATATAATTATGCAGCATGGTTCAAAAATCCTATGAGAAGTTGTTATTCATAATTACAATATTTAGATTTTGTAAGTAACTTCTGTATTAAATTTCCACATGAGTCTGTTGTTTTCATTTCTATTATTTTCTCTAATAATTTTCTTCAGTGAGGAAAATTGGGGGATATTTGTATGGTTTTTTTTTTTTCCCTTTTAAGGCGAAACTCTATATTCACTTAGGGTAAAAGAATTGAAGTAGCTTACAAGCCTAAATCTCATTTTCAGAAGTAATTTAAGGAGTTTTAATGGGATTTCCACTTAAATACTTTTTAGGATCTGGTAGCTAAGTGCCTAATTTCCTTTTGAAAATGAGATTTAGGGTCCTGTGTCACTTAGGTGCTTTTGAAAAATTTACCCTAACACTTTATGCAGTCTCATTGTCCCTAAAAAGACAGAGACAGATCATGGTTTTAAATATAATCAGAATTTGGCTCCCTATATATTTACACGTGAAGGCTCTCACATGGATAAAATTCCCTAAATTACATACTACGTCAAAATTATATGTTACCTGTTTTCAAAGTTACTGTTATCAATAACTCCTGGGGACATTCTGCACCAAAAATAAAAAATTCTGTGCCCCAAAATCAAATTCTGCTCACAATATTTTAAAATTCTGCATATGTTATTTGTCAAAATAATATCATATAAACAAGCGAATTTCAATTATTTTGGTAATTTATTTCAAAATACCTGTCAGCAAGTATGTCTGTAACAATACTGACAGCAAAAAAAGGAAAAAAAAAAAAAAAAGATTCTCCCAGGAACAGAGTTAAAGAAACACTTATGACAGCCTAGTTCCTGTTTCTCTGGCCACGTCTAGACTACGTGCCGTATCGGCGCGTTAAAATCGATTGCTCTGGGATTGATATGTCGCGTCTAATCTAGACGGGATATATCGATCCCTGAGCGCGCTTATATCGATTCCGGAACTCCACAAACCCCAACGGAGTTCCGGAATCAACATGGCGAGCCGCGGACATAGATCCCGCGCGGTGAAGACGGGTGAGTAAATCGATTTTAGATATTCGACTTCAGCTACGTTATTCACGTAGCTGAAATTGCGTATCTAAAATTGATTTTATCCCATAGTGTAGACCAGCCCTCTGTTATTCTTTGGGGGGTGCTGGAGGAGTCTGTGTGAACTGGGAGAGGGTATTTGGGGGTGTTGGAGAAGGTATTTGGGGGGTGCAGAAGGGGGCTGCATGGGGTTGCTCCAGTCCAAACACTCTCACTCCCTCCCCCCAGAGCTCATCTGCAGGCTTTTCTCCACGCATTTTTTTACTTCTCGTCGAGGGACATGGTGCGGCCCCACCCATCCTCACCCTTTGTGAGAACCAGCACAGCCAGAACTAGCACGCCTGCTTCCATCCCTGGGTGGATAAGGATCAGACCCAGCAGTCAGAGTGCACAGAGCTGCAGGTCCTCCATCCCCACTGGGCCGGGTGCTTTGCTCACTGTGGGACCATGCCCCTCCTTTTTCATTCAGGGCATACCAGGAACCACCGCCTGCCAACTCCTCTCGTGCAGGCACACTGTGAGCTGGGGAGCTGGATTCTGCCAGGGCCAGCTCTCCCTATCAGCAACCAGCACTTCTCACCGTCTATTATGCAGGAAAAAATAAAATTCTGTGCAGAACATTAATTCTGTGCAAATTCTGTATTACAGAGTGGCACAGAATTCCCCCAGGAGTATATCATATGCCCAGTTAATATCATGGTATTCATTATGACTATATCAGGTTTACAATATTTTACTTGTTTTATGGGCAAGTCATTCCCTCCTATGCTCCTCTTGTAGGGGGATAAAAGGAACAGAAAACTTCCTCCACTGGAGGTCTCTGTCAAATAAGAGGAAAAGATGATGAAAAGAGAGCCAGCAGTAGGACCAACAGTTGTAGTTTAGAGCTGGGCAAAACATTTCACATGGATCATTTTTTGCCAAAAAATGCATATTTGGATTGACCAAAATAATTCAAACAGCTCATTTGAGCATTTCCCAAATAAAACATTTGACTTTTCATTTCAGAAAGATTAAAAAAAAATTATTAAAGGTTCAAAAAGACCCTAAAAAACTAAACAAATTGTTTTCAACATTTGTATTTCAGTGAAAAATTAAATACATTCATTTCTAGTTGACCTGAATTTTTTTTCTTGTGGTAATCCAGTTCAGCCATCAAACCAAAAAAATAGTTTTTCTTGCAGCTCTACTGCTGTCCACCAGCATAAGAGAGTTGTCCCAGGAGCAGGGAAGAAGTAAATCCAAGTGGCTAGGCAGCCTGCTTAGGTGGCAGAGGAGCATGAGCTGGGTGTGAGAAAGAAACGGAGCATATGGAAAGGGGCAAGAAAATGAAGGTCAAAAGGAAACAGTGAGAAACTTTTTTTCAAAAGTCAAAATAGTTACTGTGTTTTGAAATATGTACATGCCTTTCCATACAAGAACTGTGTAATTGTCCAGGAATGTCCAGTGATCGTGAAGAGGTGGTCTTTGTGATTGCAAATGGGAAAAGAGGAGGCTCACAAGACCATCTCTTTATTTAAATGTGTTCCACAATATGAAAATGTTTGAGTGTTTGAGAGTCCATGTTCTGGGCCATTATGAGTTATTAGATTTTAAAAGTAAATCTGTAGGCCTAAGGATAATTGTACTGAGTAGTATCAAGTTACTACTTTTTGCAGTGTAAATATTTATCAAGCCCACACCACTGAGAAGATAGAAAATAATTACCTCTTCCATCCTTCCTTTGACTCAACACTGTCTATTGTTTTTATTCTTATTTACCTTGTTATTTCAGCTGCCAGGCCTATAAGTTTGTACTACAAAATTCTCAGGAGAAAACATACTGGGAAAATGCTTTTCTAAATAAATTAACATAGTCATTTTAATTTCTTGTTTCTGAAGTACAGGATCCCAGACAACATTTTGAATTAATAACTTTTAAAATTATGGATTAAAATACAAAGCTTTTTAAAAAAATATTATAGGATTGCAAATAAACCAGCTTCTAAAATGCTTTATTATTATATATTTTGCACTTTTGTGATGTAAAATATTCAGGTAATATTTATTTCAAATAGAATTTTAAATATCATTCCTAATCTAGAACCTGATGCAGTGTTTACTAAGTTTCATCTTATAATTTTTTTTACAGCCTCCTTAAAAATAAGTAAATGCTGAGAACCTTAATCATAGAAATTGAAAATAGATAGCTGTGGTCAGAAAATATATTCTGTTAATACTGTGTTTAAAATCATATCCTTGAGGCAGTAATTCCCCAATTGAAGATTATGTAAATGAGAAACTTTTACTGTGTTAAATTGCTCAGATCACTTGTAAGTTAGTTAGCTGAGTGCTGGCTTTCCTCATTCATTTGTTATCATTTATATTTTAGGTCTGCATTACAACTGAAAAATACCTTAGTCCTTTACAAACTTGTCATGGGCCCCAACTCAGCAAGGCATTAAGACACAGGAGGTAGCTGTCCCACTGTCTACTTGGCACCTGTGCCTGAGCTAGCGTACTGCGTCCAAGTCTGGCTGCCAGACTTTAGGAAAGAGGTGGATAAACTGGACAGAGTCCAAAAACAATGATAGATTTAGAAAACCTGACCTATGAGGAAAGGTTAAAAGCACTGGGCATGTTTAGTCTCAAAAAAAGAAGACCAATGGTGGGGACCTGATAAGTCTTCAAATATGTTAACAGCTGTTACAGAGAGGACAGTGATCAGTTGTTCTTCATGTCCAATGAAGATAGTGCAAGAAATAATGGGCTTAACCTGCAGCAAGTCAGATTTAGATTAGATATTGGGAAAACTTTTTAACTGTTAGGTTTGTAATGTTCTGGAATTGGCTTCCAAGGGAGGTTGTGAAATCCTTGTCATTGGAGGTTTTTACACCTGTCAGGGATGGTTTAGGTTTACTTGGTCCTGCCTCAGTGCAGGAGCTGGACTTGATGACCTCTCATGGTCCTTTCCAGCCCTATACTTTCCCTGAATCTAGGACTTTATTAATTTGTTGTTTCTACAGTAATGTCTAGAGGCCTCAACCAAGACCAGAGCCTTGTTGAGCTAGGTGCTGCACAATTACATAGTATGAGATAGTTCCTGCCCCCAAGAGATTTCAATTTAAATCATGCAAGCAGACAGTACAGTGTGATGGTCTGCAAATAGCATGTTAGTGACACATTTGAGGTAGTGGGAGGATTGTGCCTTTTCTTTTTGAGTAGGGTTTTGTACAAAAAGGGAATTCTCTAAAGGAAAAGAAAAGACAAAAGAAATAAGAGGACATTGGGCACAGAACCAACATAAGGCTCAGTGGGATAGATGGCTATAAAACTATGAGAATAAACTTTTAAAGGTTGAGTATATCCAACAGTTTTATTAAAAAGGGAAGCAGGTTTTTGGAAAGAAAATAAATACAAGAAAGACTTTTTTTGCTATTTTTTATAGCAACAACGAAAACAAACTGGTACAGAGGAGTCCCTGTCCATTACCACCGCAACAAAAGGCTTGAAGAGCAAAGTGTGTTCCCCAGGGAAGGCTTAAGATTTCAGTCTCTGTTTGGAGTTAGTGTGCGGTCCTGGAACCGGATGCAAGTTTGGATAGCACAGTCTGTGATCTAACCAGATTTGAAGGGGAGAATAGCAACTTGGCTTAGGTAGAAATAGATGAAGTGCTTAGTCTCATGAGTCAAGATAAAGGGTATACGGGAGGAAAGAAAGGGAGAAGTAGAAGAAAAGGAAGGTGGGAGCAAGAAAGACCAGGTGAAATCAGGTGGAAATGAAGTGAGCATGAGGGAGAGGGCAGGAGGAGCTTGGAATGGTCAATAACCAATCAGCACAGAGGAGCATGCTCAGAGTCATAACAGAGAGGGAGGGAAGCGATGACATCATCGTCTAAAGGTCCCTGTTTGAGGGTATGTCAGAGCCCTGGGTAATTACGAAGGTGGCTAGCCTGTGCTGAAGCCCACGCTCCTGCAACTTTACTGCTGTGGTACCTGAGCTAGCTTGATTAAAGCTGGCTTGCATATGTCTACACAAGCCGCAATCACACGCTTTGATTGCAGTGTACTCATAACCTAACCTAAGTTTTCTCATGATGGGTTTGCCATATAAAATGGACTCCGGAATTGGGGTATAAAGAATAGGAAGAGTGAAGGAGATATGCTGGTGTTCTAAGACTAGAGAACTCTCGAGTAAGATCAGGCAGATAGTACAATATCATTTTTCTAGTGTACATAAGAAATTTTTTTCTTCACCATATTATTCAGTGTAAGTATCACACACATCCATTCTCCTAAAATGTTTTGTTGTGTTATGGTAAATTCATAAAAGTGCCTAGAAGGAGGAAGCATTTGTTTTAGCATAATCTGAATGTTTCAAATTAGAGGAATAGTTCAAAAAATTGAAGGTTATTATGATGTACAAATTGCTCGGCATGTAGATACTTAGCTATTTCATTACCATTTATCCAATATTCAGATAGTGTAATTGCCTGCAAAAAATATCAAATGAGATCATTTAAAAAATATTAATATCTATAATATACCTGCTGTGGTTTGTTAATGAGTAAGGGGATAATTGTTTTTGGGAGGTATGAGGAGATTCATCCTCTAACATGGTGACAACATGCCTAGTAGTTAAACTTGATTGTAAACATCGCATAATATCGGTTTTAAAGACACAAACAAACAAAAAGTTTGACTTTACCTGTCAGTGTTGCAGTTTTAGTACTTGTCCAGTTATGGTTTGTAAAGAATGCTTATTTTTTACATGAACAGTTAAAAAAATAATTTGAAAGTTTGAAAAACATTGGTGAACATGTTTAATATACGTACAGTTTCTTAGAAGTAGAAATCACCTATGCTGCTGTGCTGCAACTTTCAAGGTTCAGTCCATCATTCCAAGACCCAAGGGGCCTGGATTTGACACCCTGCTTAGAAACCTTAGTTCAGATTGGTTGGAACAATGCCACCTTATGTTCGGGTCAAAAGAGCAGCTGTAATTTGTCTGGGTAGCACTTTAACTATGTACAGCAAAGCATAGAGCCTATTCTTAATAATAAACATAAAGCTACAATGTATCCATTAGCTTTATTTGTTATCCAGATCTGATTTCCATCATCTTGATGCAATGTTGATTGGAGCTTGATCATACAGCTAAATATAATTTTGTAACAATCTTCCTCAGATTAACAGTTATATTCAGTGTAGGAGTTTGCTTTCCGCTGTTCAGTAGATCTTGCTTGCCATTGTTCCTTGGAACTGAAAATATGAGAATAATTTCACAGTAGGAGTTAGGCTTATATGTGATGGTCACAATAAATAAAAATCTTACTGTTTTTTTTTATTTTGCAAATACTAGACTTGAACATACTCTAGTGTATAGTAACTGTCCTTCAAATATGTTTTTGGTTTGTGTCTATTCTTATCTCCTTTTTATTTTATTTTATTTTATTTTATTTTATTTTATTTTGGCACTGCCTGGTTGCTAGGAACTGGAGAACCGTGAACATTTCCAATGAGCAGCCAAGAACTCTATAGAAAGTTTTAAATCTAAGAGAAGGTTTTGATTTAGCCCCACTGGTGTTAGGATAACCATTTGAAGTCTCCTTCATTCTAGTTGAGAGAGTAAATGGAAAACAGTTGCTCTGTGTCCAGATTGGGCAGCTTTATGCCCTTGCTGCGGTTTCACAGGAGCTCCACTTATGGAGACTGTCTGGGAGTTGTGCTGAATTATTCCAACTCTCAGGTGCCTAGCCCTGCCTTCTCCCCAGGCAGCCCGTCCCACTTTGTGGGCTGCACTGTATGGCTTCAGACCCGGACGGAGCACAAGCTGTGTGTGTGCTGTTCTGCCACACCTCCTTTCAGAATTTCCATGGCCAGAGTTCCATAGCCTGCTTTCTTCAGAATCCTTGCAGTGACTCAGACCCATCAACCATAAGAAATTGTTTAAAATATACACAAATATCTTGCTATCTCTGTAAATTACTTCACCACCCGTGATGTAAAAATAAGACTTGCACACTGCTTGGGTTGGATCTTTTAGCTCTGCATTTTGACTGTGGCACTCTTCCGCCAGGTTGTTTTGCTCCTGCTTTGCTTTCTTTGTTCGTAGATATTTTTGTCCGTTTTCACTTCTGCTATTCTCTTCCCCTGCCCCGGACCCTGTTCTTCCTTCTAATGCTGTCCCTCATCATTTTTTCCCTCACTGATTATCTTTTGTGTTCTTTATTCCTGCACTGATGCTGTAGCTAACCCAGGGGAGGTTCCTTCTCATGCACTTAGCTCAGTGCTATGATGCACTTAGACATTGCTGGCAACTCAGCTTATCCATATTATTATGTTGTAGTATCTGAGCCTAGTTCACTGAAAACAGATGCTTTCAATATGTTTGTTTCTATTAAATAACTTAGCATTTTGAAAATTCCTATGGGTAAGAATTTACTGGGTTATGTTCTTCCCATGTTTAAACTGACTTTACTTTGGTAGCCTAACTCAATGTGCTTTTATAGTCTCCATTCTTATGTACTGTAGTTCAACTAGAGCATGGAGCAGGATGGCATTGTGTTGTTTATACTACTGGTCACGCTACTACTTTGTTTTCACTGGAGATTTAGAGGTACGACAGCTGCATATAAATATGCATAGTTGGAGAGATTCATGATGTGCCTTATTCTGTTGCTGGTTGACGGTAGTGTAGCCACTGCAAATCAATGAACATTTTCCTCATCTATCAGCTACTTGCTTGCTTGAACACAAACAAAATGGTTAAAACTCCAGCAGCTCACAGAGGACTCCTGAGTGAACAAGTCTTCCCTGCTACAGCACTCAAAACATTTCTCTAAATCTACAATAGTTTTTAGAAGATAAATTTAGCATTGAGCAGATTAAATTAGCTCTTAGTGTGCTGTATTTAGAAAAAAAAAACTAATATAGATTAATACATTCCATTCAATCAGCATATTTTTGTTTTGCAACAATTTGCATGTCTTATTTGAATTGCAGTCTGGTAGGAAAGCATTTTGAGAATGGTGCACTGATCATAAAATGAGTCATGCTTGCTAATTTTTTCAAAAGCTTTCATTTCAGCTATTGCAGCTTAAGGAACAAAACACTGAGCAATTCATTGGAAACAGAGTATTGGGGTTATAGCCTTCTCTGATGAGCTTCTGGTAGCTTTTTGAGATAGAGTGTAACATTCAGTTTAAAAGTCTTTAGCAGTTCCATTTCACTCCAATGCGTCTGTACTCTACTGTATATTGTGTAATAGTTCCTTCATGGGTGCTCCACCCACTTGTCCCTGAGCAAGGGCATTTTTCTCTGCAGGAGCAGGAGATACGTCTGCCGGAAACTTGTGAGTGCTCTTCAGCAGGATAAATCCAGTGGCGGGTTGAACTATCTATAGAAAACAGTCTTCACACTCTTGGTACAGGCTTTAGTTCCCTGTCCCTTACCCAGGAACCTTAACATGAAACCCAGTCAAATCTATATACGCTAACAGAAATAATGCTTGCAAGGAAGGGAACTAATAAAACACACGCAGTTGGAGAATGAAAATGTAGAAGTTATGCAGGCCATGTTCATTGTCTTTTATTTAAACTTAGAAGGATTAAGAAAAGAAAAAGAATGCTATAAAAATGCTGGATAGAGTTCCAAATATAAAACTTCATAATCCTGCCTTCTCATCAAGCACCCTCAGTGAATGGGTTCCTCATATGCAAAGACTATCTCCCAGCACACTCACAGGGCCCTCCTTCCTAAAGCATATCCGCCATCACTATCATGGTTATCATGCATGATTATCAAAGCACAAGTTGAAAAGCAGAAAACTCCGCAAAGTCCACTAGGGACCTCACAGTGCAGATTTAATTAATGTGGAAAGAGTTCTGATGCTATAGGGGTGGGTTCTATGGAAAATGGCAAGATGGAGACGTGGCTAATGTGTTTGTTAGGATGACTAAATATCAAGTTACAAAAACTTCAGCCTTAATCACACAACTTCTAGCTGGCTGGAACGTGAGACCCATTACTGGAGTGAGGAAAGTCAATGGTGGTCCAGGAGAGAGAGTGCACAAAACAGTAGAGTGGGGTTCTCTGAAAGCACAATGAGCTAGATTGTGCTTTTACTGTCTGCCCTGTGGAAGGGGAGATGCATGGCTATTGTGCCCTGGGAGCACTGCAGGAAAGGAATCGTGACTTAGAGAAGCATGATTCCTTCCTGCTCCTCCTTTCTCCAGGGGAGGAGGAATGTGCTACTAATAAAAACCCCTATTAGTTGCAGATTGGTAACCCCCACCCCTACTCTCACTGACTCAGCTATGCTTAGCTGCATATTGAGGGGATGGAGCCAAGGCTGTGCCCAGTCCCTGCCCACTTGCTCAGCAGGGAAGTAATAAACGGTATACAGATGCCTCTATGTAGATGTGTATATATAATAAATTATGCTGAGAGGTGGGGAGATGATGTTCAGCTCAGTGTGGAAAACCTGGGTGAAATGCTGGCCTTAGTGAAGTCAATGGCAAAGGTCCCCAGAGTTTCATCCCCGTGGTTTTCTTTCCACTCTTCTAGAGTCAGTCCCTGCAAGTACACTTTTCCTTATTTATACTAGAATGCTGTCTATAGCTATAGTGACACACCCTCCTATTGTACACGCAGCTTATCCTGGCAAAAGAATTCTCTTTCTAGCATGGTTTATACCATTTTTCTAACATAGCTATGCCACAAAACTTTTAAGCATAGACCAGGCCTTATTGCACTGCTTGAAAGCAGACACTGCCCTCAAACAAATTTCCTCCAGTTTTGGGGGACTAGACCTTTGCAGACTGCTAGTAACAGTTTCCTTGGGTGCTAGCAGACACTACAGAGGAAACTAGGGGACATGTTTCCAATGTAGTGTTATGTGGTACAAAATGGAGGCCAGCATCTGAAAATTCAGTACTCTGCTAGTCATATAGAATATTTGCTTTTGTAAAAGATGCAAAAGTAAATTGACCTGAAAATATTCACTCTTATTTAAGAACAATATACTTCTAAACAGTCCTATTCTAAAAGATATTCAGACATGGTTTCATTGTCTTTCTAAGTTAGTTATGAGGTTAGGCAGACATGCTGCTATTTATTCCCATTTCTGTGACTGGCTCACTAACCTTACTGTTCTCTTTCCCCCAAAGAACTACCCCAAACAGAGTTCTTTATAACTCAGAAAGGGAGGCAAGCCCAAAACTCCATTCAGGGATTTTCCTATTACAAATTTAATTATTGTGGTAGGTGCTCAGATACTAAAGTGATGGTCAACATTACAAAAACCTTGAAACTGGCAGTTTCCAGAATGGGAGTTGGGGCAGGATGTGTCAGGATTCTACAGGCTTGGTGAGGTGATCTCTTGCCAGCTTTCCAGAGTAGGCCTTTTAAACTAGTACATTTTATAAGTCATTTGTGGGAGCAGCTAACCTACTTATTCAGCAGTGACTTGGCTCCCCTCCTTTTAAGTTGTGGTAAAATGGACAGCTAGAGGTTCAGAATTTCAGGTCCATAATAAATAGTTATGTATGTTACAGCATGTTATTTATTGGAAATGTAGTAATTTTGTTGAATCAGGCCATAAAAAGTACTGGAGTCTTAATGTTCTACTCATCCTACAGGAAATGAATGTCTTCTTTTTATCTTTACAGGAGCGTAGCCAGGCTTTGTCTAAATGGGGCATTTGCCCTGGTTACAATTATCTGTGGCCTCCCATTCTCATGGCTGGATGCTGCAAACCCTTAGTGGAGGCAGGCCAAGACAGGATATGCACCAGTGTTTCTTACCCCTTATTGTGAAAACAGGGCAACCTACACTGGTGTAAATCACATCTTATAGCAACCTTGCCTGTCTGTGCCAGTGCAGCTATGCTGGCCACCTATGGATCATATTCCCACTGTAGACATGGTTTAATTTTTATTCAATAGAATTCACCTTTTAGGAGAGGTGGTGTTTTAAAGTAATAGATCAAGGATTCTTGCATGTGTATATTGGCCCTTGATGTCACTGTTTCTTCAAAGCTGGTTTTTTAAACTGTTAAGCAAATGTTAAATCACATCATGGGGGAGCTGTAGTCCTAAGTGCTTGAGTGATTTAGGGACTTCCTCTTTTCCCAAATGTGGGTACAGATCTGGGAATGAGTGTCTCATAGTATGACTTGGATGGGACATCTCATCACAGGGAGAAACTTTCTTTTTAGGCACAGGTGGTAGGTGTCCCTTAGAAGAGAGGCCCATTTCTTCCCATAGAAAAGGACTTTTGATGATTCATAGCTTGGCCTGGATCCCTGTTTATATTGCAGCACAGGAAGGACCCCTGTGGCTTGAAGACTACTGTCTCATCTGCAGGAATTAGATTGCTGAGTGCCAGATTTGCTCCAGCTTGTGTCTTTTAACTAAAGCTTTGTGTGGGTGTGTGTTGTCCCTAATTGTCCCAGCTGTAGATGAAGGCCAGGATCCTTGGGCTCTGAGCCCCTTGGATGGCGGGTGGCCCATTTAAAGCAGCAGATGGTTATACAGTGAAGAGCTGATTGTTGCCATTACCTGTTGGAGGCAAGGTTGAGCTGGGGGTGGGGGGAGAGGGGTTTGCATTATTCTGCAGAAAGATCAAAGGCTCAGGGCTAGAAGAAAAGCAAGTCCATCAGAGTGAGGTAGAGGAGTGGCTAGACTGCAAGAAAATGTCTGTGAAGAAGCAAATTTTTCCAGAGACTCTCAAGTTTTCATGCAGCCGAGCCTTTTAACTTTAATCCACCCTAGTGTTTGCAAGTCATATGTTGGCACTAGCATAGAAAACACTGCTTGCATAACTAAAAAGCAAAGTACAGTGCCTGCAGTAAATGTCGTTTGGAGCCCTAGAGTTATTAAACCATTCTGAGGTACTGTTTTCATCCTTAATACACATTCCAACATTGCCCACATTTTCCCATAAAAATCTGAGTTGAGAGACAGGATTAAAATACAAATATTTTAATAGGAAAATGGAAGGATAGATGGTAGAAAGTGAATAATACTCATTTATATAAATAATTAAAGTCACTCTGACATAATCAGTGCAAAACAGATTAAAAATTAGAGTGGAAAGTGTATTGAAAATAGCACAGGCATCCCTCCTGCGTTTCAACTGTACATAAAAACTACCCAGAATACATTTCTGTTTTAAAAAGGTCTTACTTCATTGGGTAAAGGCTATAGTGTAATTCACATGTAGTTGGTCTAAGTGTCACAAAATTAGAAATATTTCACAATAAAACATAAACGCCAGATTCTCTCAGGCCACAGTGGGTGCACAAAGGGTAAGGCAAAAGTTGCCTTCCACTCCTTTTCTATGGACCAGCCACAATAGCTCCCCACAAGAGGCACAAATGATTCCAAAGGAACAAGAAAGGAGATATGCCAGAGCTGTCAAGGCATACAGTGAGGGTGCAGGCTGCACCGTATGTAGGAATGGTGAGGTGCGTGTGAATCCACTGAACTCCGTAGAGTTTCTTAATAATGCACACCACTTTTCATCCCTTGACCTCAAAGCATTTTACAAAGCATGATGATGTCCATTTTACAGATGAAGAAAAAGAGTCAAGGTTCCTGACTCAGTGTCCTATCCATGGCACCAACCTGTGCCTATACTAAGGTTCGGTGCCTCACCAAAATCTCACTAGGGTTGGTTAGCTCTACCCCACTCTCAACTTAAGCCTGTGTGTTAATTACAGTCTGGCCCAAAAGGCCCAAGTGAATTTGCCTGGGCATTCCATTCTTTCCCTGTGGATACAGCTCTTACTTCTTTAAGATATAAACTATAAAATATGTAGGGTCTCATCAAAGTGGTTCTCCTTTTGGGTGAAGGTTGAGAAGACAATCCCTCTTTTTCATGGACACTGATTCCTCACATCAGAATTGTTTTTTATATTTTTGCATGCCTCCATTTTTGAATGTCCAATTTGAAAAAGGTGTCATTTTCAGGGGTTCGGATATCCAGCTTCATATTTCACACTGGGCACTTATAATTAGAGGACGTTTTAAAAAAATGTTTGGCCTAATGGCTTTGTTTATATCTATATAAAATAAGACTAATCTTATTTTCACAGGAACAGTACTAAGAATGGTTCAAAAGATCTATTTAACCAGCTTTTGGATCTAGTTCTAAAATAAATATTATTCTGTTGATGATATTCACATAATCTTACATTTGCCTTCATTATAATAACTCTTTTTTGACATTCAGAATGCCTAGTTTCAAGGCTACTATTATAAATCAGTTTCTGAATTATTTTATTGATCCATTAATATAAAAAAGTGAAAATATTTGAAAAAAATATAAATCTTAACAAAGCATATTGTAAGAAAATTAAAAAATCTGAATTTTTGATTTGTTCAACAAGTAATCAAATAAGTTTTCTCTAGTCACACAGGAGACCTGTGTTAGAATTAGAAATATAACTCATCTTCCAAGTCCAAGTCCAGTTCCTTAACCACAAGCATGTCCTTCTTCTTAAATAAAATATGGAAGGAGAAGGAGAGCTTATGGTCAATACTCATGTCAAGTGTATGGTATGGGAAACAAATGGGACGCCTATATTAAGAAAAGGAAGCAGAGACAATGGTGAGGTTTGATGCTCCTCTTGCCGAAGAGATATACCTATGTATTTGAAACATTTTAGTTAAAGAATGGCAAGATGAATACAGCATTTAATCAAGGCAGGCAGTGGGGGGATCAATGAAGAGTTATTCAATGAGATGTGAAAAGATTATATTAATTGGTGATTAAGAGTTATAAAAAGGTGTTATCAGTTGAGTATCAGGGTAACATTTATGGTAAGAATTAAAAAATAAAGATAAGAGACTGACGAGTTGAAATTTGATAGAAAAGAGCAAAGGCCAGAGAACTGAGATTTGTTGGACACCGCAAAAAGAAGATTTTCTTGTCAAGGAGAAGCTATCACTATAGGTAGTGTTTAAGCAAAATCATTAATGAAATGAGCTAGAGATTTCTGTGCAGTAAGGTGTGGATGTGGGAGAATAGAGGGGTTCAGAGTGTTCTAAACCTGGAAAAGGAGGCTTCAGCAGGAGAAAGATCTTGGTATATTGATGAAGGTGATGTTCATGCAGTGTCCAGATGGAACCTGGTTGAAATACTGGTCTGCAAGAGGTGACTGGAGATGAGAGAAGGTTACCTTCTCGAGTGCTATGCTGAGAAAGAGGAAATTAAAGAGAGAGCAACAGAACAGCAAACTCAAGGGAGATTGTTGTAAAAAGGGATGTTACCAGAAGCAGGGGAATTGTTGACAGTGGCAGAAGTGCCAAGGTCAAAGGCAGAAAGAAACAATAGGAGGAGTGAGAAGGTGTGGGTGTCAGGACAAGGAGGTATTTTTCTTAATGGATTGGATTAGATTTAAAATATCCAAGTTGGTTGCTGAAGAAGGGAAGAATTTGTTAGTGGGGATTAATGGGGACAGTTGTTGGAGTTGGAATAGAGATTGGTGCAAATTCGGACAGTCTCAGATTGATAAGAAGATTCAAATTTCTTGCACCTGGCTAGAGAAAGGCGGGGAGGAATAGAAGGCAAACTAGGTGGATTGAGAAGAGAATAGTATAGAAGAGAAACTCAGAAGAAATGAGACTTTGCAGCACAGAAAGTATTCCTGCAGAGTAATTTATATGAATTCTCGATATTATAATGAACATCAAGATGGAATATATCCCTCTGTTCATAGCATCAACTCATAGGTAATCTGCAAAAAGGGAAAACGGTGAAGCAAGAAACAGAATAGAGCTTGATATTTTAGAGACAGAGGGCAGGACAGCATTGTAGATATCAGTACCAGGCTTGAGGATGGAAGGGGCTAGGGGGAAGCAAAGAATTCCAGATCTGAGACCATTGAAGTCAGTGGAAACCCTTCTGTTGACTTCACTGGGCTTTGTATGAGGCCCTAGGAGTAAAAATCTGTCTGGTGCATCTAATACAGCCAAGTTGCTTTTGAGAGCAGTGAGATAGGGCAGTTTGCAGAGAGGGGAAGTGGTGAACAGTTGTGTGCAACAGTAGTGTGAGTAAGGTCATGGCTCTCTATAATAGAGAAAAGGGTAGTCAGATAGCAGTGAGAAAGGTAGCAGATTGGGAAAGCCTTTGGAGAATGAATATGCGGTTAGAGGAAAGATGATCAAGGTAATGGAGGTCAACAGACACGCTGAACTCACACCAGTGAGGATGAACTCAGAGGAAGACTTATCAGAAAGAGGATGCAAAAAACTTGTCAGAGGAAAGACAGACCAATCTTGAGAAGCAGGGGTAAACACAGCGAGTGTGAGACTGGAAATGAAGGATGAAATATTCATAGAAGAATGACTTTAAAAAGAATGCAGAATTTGGATTTTTGACTGTTTTAAGATTAGATGTTTTTGGCTCACTAAAGTTATGTAGGTTCATAAAGGGAATAAGAATGACATGCCAAGCCATTTCATCTCACCTGTGTAGCAGTATGTTAGGTTAGGATAGATTTGTGAGCTGAGTTTCTTGAACTGCAAATTCAGCTTGCTATGTGCTGCATTGAGAAGATGAAATTCTGTTTCCTGTTTAGCCTAACTTTTAAAGAAACAACAGTTCAGCATTTGGCCGGCAGCTCTAGGTACCTTAGCAGCCCAAAGTTTGTTAACAGGAAGTTGAGTAAATAGAAATGAAGTTTTGAAAGCATAAAACATCTGGAACATTTTAAAGTTGATTGGAAATGTTATTTGATTAATTTCTATTGTGCTAATTATACTTATTATAAATATGACTTAAGACAGTTTCCACTGTGCAGCCATCCGTTGTCTTATGTAACTTGTGGCTTTACAGTTCTTTGAAAAGCAGCTTTCTATTCATGTGGTGTCATTAAAAAATACATTAGAAGACAAATTACAAAGCTTAAGTGAAACAGTGCCAAAAACTTAAATAAGCTATTTTACTAGATAAACAGTGCAATGCACACTGCATATATATACACCTCTACCCCAACATAATATGACCCAGGAGAGAGAGCTCAGTGGTGTGAGCATTGGCCTGCTAAACCCAGGGTTGTGAGTTCAATCCTTGAGGGGGCTACTTAGAGATCTGGGGCAAAAATCTGTCTAGGAATGGTCCTGTTTTGAGCAGGGGTTTGGACTGGATGTCCTCCTCAGGTCCCTGATAATCTATGAATCTATGATAACATGAATTTGAATATAACGCAGTAAAGCGGTGCTCTGGTGGCAGGGCTGTACCGCTGTTGGCTAGGAGAAACACAACAGTGCTGCTTAGCAGCACAATTCAGCTAGCAACTCCCAGTGCACAAGACAACAACCCTCTGCCCCCAGTGAGTGATCAGAGGTGTGGGTGGGCACGTATAGGACGCACCAGCCAGCCCGAGAGGGCCAGGAGTGGAGTCGTTTAGGTAACAGCCTGTCAGCCCCCTGTGGCAAGTCACCAGCATATACGAGTGGACCCATCTCTACTTGCACAAAGCTCATTATTTTGCCACCATGTCGGAAATGCTTCCGGAGTGGCCAGCCTCACCCGGCTCCCACATCTACCGGCAGTCTAGGGCAGTGGCAGTAAGGTGTAGCAGAAGGGCACAGTGGGAGCCACCAGGGCAGCACCCTACCTGAGCCTCTCCCCACCCCACAGGGCCCAGCTCGCCATCAAGGAGTCAGGCTGCACGGTCCCTGCTGCCCACATAGCAAAGGCTGCAGCCAGCTGGCATGGCCCTCAGCAGGGAGGCAGGATCGAGAAGCCACCTCACCCAGCAGGGAGGGGAAAGAGGACAGAGACCGAGTCCTTGCATGAGGGGATCGCCGGGACAGGAAAACAAGACTTCACTGTACCCTGCCTAGAGCGAGATTGCAGCAAACAGCCCTGGGGGTAGCTGCTGCAAAACTCAGACCTGCTGTGGTCACATCTGCGGCCATGCTGGCCCCTCAGCCTAGAGCAGGGGTTGTAAGAACTCTGAAAGCTAGCTGGGGACCAGAGAGCTAGAGATTGGTGTCTGTCAATTGAAGGCCAAAGCAAGATTGATATAATGTGGTTTCACCTATAATGCAGTAAGATTTTTTGACTGCCGAGGACAGAATTATATTGGGGTAGAGGTGTGTGTGTGTGTGTGTATATATATATATATATGGTGTGTGTGTGTGTGTATATATATGTATTTATATATATATAATTTAAAATTAAAATATATAAATAAATTTACAACATAGCCAAATTTTGCTTATTTAAATCATTTAATGAGGTCATTCTGCATTTACACTGCTGTAACTGAGAACAGAATTAAGCACGTTATTCCTAGCTTGATGCTCAGTACTCAACAGCACTTTTTACAAAATGTCAGGTAGATTTAATATAATGCAGCTGACACAATGCATACTAGTTTTAATGCCCCGGAATATATTTTAGGTTATATTAGGAATGGCAGTCATGGTAAGGTAATTGTTATAAACAACAAAGCTGTCAGCTAAAGATTATTTTGTGGAATAAAGTTATCCAGCCTAGACAATAGAAACCTCCATTTAATTAAGCAGCTGTCACTATTGCTTAGCCAAACTGAGGACAAAGCGCCAGATTATGCCTGGCCACTAACACTGTACAGGCTGTACAGTGATGGGGGAAGGAGGAAGGATGTAAGAAGCCTTTCCCTACTTTTCACAGCCCATGTAAGGGTCAGGAAACACTTCAGTCTATGTGCTGAAGGGAATGACAGGAATGCTCCACTCCCCATGGTAGTTAAGAAGTGAGCCTATAATTCTGTTCCTACACCCCCACGCACCTACTTCTTCAGGGAGTAAGCTACAATATGTTGTAGGTTCAAGGCCCTTATGTATATGTGAGTTCTAGGAGGCATTTTGGAAATGTCTTCCAGTGCACTTCTTGAGGCAATGCAGTTCTTTATTCCCTCCTCGACTTTTATGAGTTGTGATTAAATGGTGCAATCTTGCCATCAGTAATTATTACATGGCAGTTAGGCCTGTTTTCAGTGCTTGAGAGGAAAAATGCTTAAAAATCCTTGTCCTTGTGAGCAACAGGTTCCTGGAGACAATTAACGTAATCTAGACACTTCATTTTGATTGTCCTATGACATTGCTTATGGTATTTCACCAGCCTGCGGATCTGCATCTAATGGGGCCAAATTCACCCATATGAAGAGAGCCCACACAGGGCTTTATGCAGCACTTGAATTCTGCTTCACTTCTGTTTGAAGGCTGACAGGGGTCTGATGTGTCGCATAAGCCTTTCCAGCTCAGCTTTGCAGATATGAGAGGGTCACATAATTTGGATAACTTTCTCTGCCGAACAGAACCTTCAGTGTTAATTCTTTCATATATTATATTAAGTGCGCCACAGAAATGGAATATGAAAAAGATGCATGCAAAACATAATTTATTTTAAAACCAAGAGGTTCAATGGACAAAATGGCTCTTCCTTTTCTACAGGCAACATACTTATAGTTGTCTCTCCCCTTCATCCCCCGCACCCCAACATTTGTACATTTTGATATCATTTTGTATTTGAAAAACATGGTATTCATTTAAATTAGCACTCTGTGTTCTATTGAAATTGAAAATGTTCAGACCATGTGATACGATGGTCAACTAACTTTAGCTGCATAATAATTACAGAAATTGTCAAATAAATGATATCATACAATTCTGAAAGTACAAATTTATCCAGAATGCAAAGAAGGCAGACTCCCTGTAAGACTGATAACGCAAGTATTTGCACATTTGTTGTGAATATTACTTGCTATAGTAAACAGAGAATAATGTATCCATGGGATGTTCTTTCAGTGAAATTGACTCCATTCAGAAAGCATACACATATGTAACTTCTAAGAGGTCTTAAGTGGTGCAGAGGCATTGTGCTGGCAACCCTTACACACTTAAGGATATTTAGTTGTTTTTACAGTGCTATCCATTTAAACACTTTCCTTTTAAAATTTTATATTTATTTTATTTTCAAGAAAAAATGCCTATGCAAACAACAAAACAATGAGCAAGATATTCAAATTAATACAACAATCATTATGACTGACCTCAGGACAAAGGAATGCAAATATGCAAGTCTATTACTTTGTTTTTAGCTCCTGGGTTTGCTTTATTATTGGGGTACTTTTTTATTTATTAGTTACTGTTTTAAAAAAATGTTGAGACAGGAAAGAGCCAGTGCATAACTAATAGATCAGTGTAGTTTATAATGCAATTTAAAATGCACATGATACATGAATGTTGTTACAACTTTATTAATACATCCAAGTGACACAATATTTTAGTGTATTTTTCCCCATTTTATTGCCAATATAGTTTTCTCCGTCCAAGCTATGTTTTACCATTGTTTCAATGATTCTGTGTAAACTGGAGCTGTGTTAGATTTACCTTTTCTGAGTATGTGCTTTGTGCCAGTAATAGACATTTCAGTACCTATTTCATGGTGTTTGCTGAAAGATTTAATTCATTGCTAGTTCCCAGCGTTTGGAGAAGGACAGATCTTTGTATTCACAACTGTGGAAAGACCTTTACATATATTGCTCCAATGTTTTTGTAGCTGGCTACAAGAAAAATGTATATGGGAAAGGTTATCTGATGATTGATGGCATCTCCAATGTTTACTGTAGTTACCTAAATCTGCTTTATAGACATACTCTGATGTACAGTAAAAACACTTTGCTTTTGAGAACCAAAGAAGACTATTGTCTTTTATGTAATCCCTGTAATATCCTGTAATCAGTATTTGCTGTGTTGCAAACACTTCTCTGTACTGTGTATAGTGAATACAGCAAATAGTGAGGTACAGCTGTCTAGTTATCTGAAGCAAAACCAGAACGCTTACAAGTACAGAAACTGTAGATGGAATATTTTATATAAATTTCCCATTAAATTATATGCTTTTATTTTTTCAAAGACAAAATAATACTGAAAAATGGTTATTATGTTACCATAAGGACCACAGTACCTTAGATTGTTTCCTCTCTGTCCTGAGTTTGAGGAATCTTTCCTATTTTTATATTTATTTGTCTACACTTTCATGCTCCAGAACCTCTGTCTGAAACTATTTTTGTTTCCTGTATTTGTTAGCGGAGATACTCTTTATCAAAGTTAGATTAATTTGAACACAGAATAAAAATTTTGCAGCAATCTAGACTCCTCTCTGTTCTGCGTATTGAAACAGCCCCAGAGAGCAAAACTACTGTATTTATCATAGTGGAAATTGGTTCTTTACAGACTGTTAGGATTGATATTCTGCATTTTCAGAAGTCACATGATATAACTTAGAGTGATATGCCTAATGGCACTTTTTCTGTGTGTTGGTCCTCCAGTATAGATACAGCTAATATCCTGTGAGGCAGAAGATGGGGATGGCAGAGTCACATAGTGAGATGATACTGAATGGTCTATCCAAGGGCATGCTGGCTAGCACCATGAAGATGTGAGACAGTATTAGATCACCAGGTTACTTAAATCATTCCAGTATGGCTAATTCCTCCTGTCACTTTTTCAAATGGGGGTCACTCACTGTTGGATTCTGCCAGTGAAGAACCTTAATGTCAAGCTCCTAGAAGAAAATAATGCTGATTATATCTGGCTTCCAGAAGATCTGGAGGGAGACCCACTACGAGCATTTCTCATACACAAGAATCCACCGTTCTGGAAAAGTTTTCTGGTACCCACCTTTCACGTGTGGAAGCAGCTCTGCTGAACTTCCTGTTGCCCCAGGCCTTCCTGTAAAAGCCACAAAGCTCCGCCATAGTGTTCCGCCTCCATCTGATAGAGGGAACTTATTGAATATTCTATGGCTGCTCTCTCTAGTCCATCTAGTTTTCTTGGGCTTAGCAACAACATTGTCACTTCTATTCCCTTCCCTGGAAATCATGGGGTCCCAGGGAGTTTGTTTAAGCAGCTGGGCCCAGAAACCCAATAGCACTGTTTCCCAGTAATCACAGGGAAGAGTACCCATATCCTACAGTGCCTATCAGCATATCAGGCCTCAGCAGTGAACATGGAATACTTCCTCACCACTTCAGAGCAATGCTATACAACTGTGCTTATCTGAGGAATGAAGGAAGCGCATTTCACTCTTCACACTTTGATCAGCACTACCTCCAGTGGAAAAGTAGCCTCACACCATACTTCACAGCAACTACCAACAGCACACATGTGGGATGCCTGCTGTTCGGAATGCAGAAATCCTCCTTTCTGACTACTGGAAACAGCAACATGGCAAATAGTGGGTCATGTGGCCAGATCCTGGCTAAAGGAGTTCCTCTCCCACTTTCTTCTTTCAGACCTTCTGGAGCAAGTCCCTCCATATTGGCAAAGACCTCTTGCTATGATGATGAGGACTGTATACACAGCCAGCTAGATTGTCCTCCTGATACTGGTACTGTTGCACACCTCACTCCCCTCTGACAATCAGAAAATATCCCAGACACCTTTTTCTTCTTTTGGCATTATTTCTACTCCACAGAGAACACTAATTAGAAGAGAGACTTTCAACGATAAGAACATAAGAATCGTCATATTGAGTCAAACCAATGGTCCTTGTATTCCAGGGTTTGGCAACCTTTGACATGGGGCTTGCCAGGGTAAGCACCCTGGCAGGGCAGGCCGGTTTGTTTACCTGCCGCATCTGCAGGTTCGGCCGATTGTGGCACCCACTGGCCGCGGTTTGCTGCTCCAAGCCAATGGAGGCAGTGGGAAGTGGCAGCCAGCACATCCCTTGGCCCGCACCAGTTCCCACAGCCCTCACTGGCCTGGGACGGCGAACTGCAGCCAGTGATAGCCGTGATCAGCTGAACCTGCAGACGCAGCAAGTAAGCAAACCTGCCTGGCTCACCAGGGTGCTTATCCTGGCAAGGCGCATGCCAAAGGTTGCTGATCCCTGATGTATTTTGTCTTCTGAGAGTGGCCAATACTAGATGCTTCAAAGAGAATTAATAGGACAGGGGAATTCTCAAGTGATCCAACTCCTGTCATTCAGTCCCATCATTGGACAGTAAGAGACTTAGGAACACCCACAGCATGGGATTGCATCCCTGATCATCTTGGCTAATAAACATTGATGGACCTGTCCTCCATGAACTTATTTAGTTCTTTTTTGAACCCAGTTATGTTTTTGGCCTTCACAACATCTGGTAACAAGTTCCACAGGTTGACTGTGTGCTGTTTAAAGAAGTACTTCCTTTTGTTTATTTTGAACCTGCTGCCTATTAATTTCATTGGATGACCCCTGGTTCTTATGTTATGTTAAGGGATAAATTACACTTTTACTTTCTCCACATCATTCATGATTGTATAGACCTTTATTATATCCTCCCTTAGTCATCTCTTTTCTAAACTGAACACTCCCAGTCTTTCTATTCTCTCTTCACACGGAAGCTGTTCCATACCCTTAATCATTTTCATTGCCCTTCTCTGTACCTTTTTTATTTCTAATATATCTTTTTTGAGATGGGGGCACTGAAATTGAATGCAGTATTCAAGGTGTGAGTGTACCATGGATTTATATACTGGCATTATGATATTTTCTGTCCTTAACTTTCCCTATCCTATTGGTTCCTTTTAGCTTTTTTTACTTCTGCGGAACATTGAGCAGATGTTTTCAGAGAACTATCCACAATGACTCCAAGGATCTCTTCCTTGAGTGATAGCATCTAATTTAGATCTCATCATTTTGTATGTATAGTTGGAATTATGTTTTCCAATATGCATTACTTTGCATTTATCAACTTTGAATTTCATCTGCCTCCCTTGGTTTTCACACCTCTACTGCTAGAACAGGGCCTCACCCTCCCTGACTGAACTAACCTCGTTATCTCTAGCTTGCTTGCTAGCATATATATATACCTGCCCCTGGAAATTTCCACGACCTGCGTCTGACGAAGTGGGTATTCACCCACGAAAGCTCACGCTCCAAAACGTCTGTTAGTCTATAAGGTGCCACAGGATTCTCTGCTGCTTTTACAGATCCAGACTAACACGGCTACCCCTCTGATACTATCTGCCATTTTGTTGCCCAGTCACCTAGTTTTGTGAGATCCCTTTGGAATTCTTCACACTCAGTATTGGTCTTAACTATATTCAGTAATTTTGTCCCATCTGCAAATTTTGCCATCCTTTTTCTAGATCTTTTATGAATATGTTGAACAACTCTGGTCCCAGTACAGATCCCTGCAGGCCACCACTATTTACCTCTTTCTCTTCTGAAAACTGACCATTTATTCCAACCCCTTTGATTCTAGTCTTTTAACCAGTACTCATCCATAATAGATCCTTCCCTCTTATCCCAGGACTGCTTACTTTGCTTAAGAACCTTTGGTGAGAGACCACATGTTTGTTGACCCTCTCAAAGATTTCTAATAGATGGCTGAGGTGTGATTTCCTTTTACAAAAGCCATGTTGACTGTTCCCCAGCAAATCATGTTCATCTATGTGTCTTATACTTCTGTTCTTTACTACAGTTTCAACCAGTTTGTCTGGGTACTGAAGTTAGGCTTATCGGCCTGTAATTGTGAAAATCACCTCTGGAGCCTTTTCTGAAAATTGATGTCACATTAGCTATGCTCCAGCCATCTGGTCCAGAAGTTAATTCACATGATGGGTTATATGCCACAGTTAGTAGTTCTATGATTTCATATTTGAATTTCTTCAGAACGCTTGGGCGAATACTATCTCGTCCTGATGACTTATTAATGTTTAATTTATCAATTTGTTCCAAAGTTTCCTCTATTGACCCTTCAGTCTAGGACAGTTCCTCAGATTTGTCACTGAAAAAGAATTGCTCAGCTGTGGGAATCTCCCTTACATCCTCTGTAGTTAAGACCAATGCAAAGAAATAATTTAGCTTCTCCTCTACGGCCTTGTTTTCCTTGAGTGCTCTTTTAGCACCTTGGTCATCCTATGGCCTCACTGATTGTTTGGCAGGCTTCCTCCTTCTGATGTACCTAAACATTTTTTTGCTGTTGGTTTTTGAGTCTTTTTGCTTGTTGCTCTTCAAATTCTTTTTTGGCCTGACTAATTAGACTTTATACTTGACTTGCCAGAGTTTATGCTCCTTTCGATTGTGCTCAGTAGAATATGACTTCTGATTTTTTGAAGGATGCCTTTTTGCCTCTGACTGCCTCTTTTACTATGTTGTTTAGTCGTGGTGGCATTTTTTTGGCCCTCTTACTATTTTTTTATGAGGTGTATGAATCCAGAACCAAGAACAGCATGATCCTAAAACATTTTCCTCTCTCTTCCTTTCTGTAAGCCCCTTGAAAAATTTGTACCGCTATCCTGTCCAGCAAGATTTGGATTGGAGGGATTCTTATGCTCTTGCATCTCTTGTCCTCCACATCCATCTCTGAGAATCCCTGTCAGTTTTCTGAGATTTTCAGAACTCGCCCTTCAGAATACTGCTCTTCCTGAGCTGTGCTTGCTTCTAAGATGAGGGAAGATTAAAAACGGACAAGGTGGGAGCATCAAGCAAACTTAAAATTAAAAAAAATTTCTTCCCTGCTCTTCATATCATCTGCTCTGAATTCCTCCTGATGGTATGAGCCAGATTCCAAACCAGAAGGTCAGCTTTTGAATTTATGGAGAAACTGATAAGCAAGGTCAAAGAGGCCCTTTAGATTGTGAGAATTATACTGTGAGAGTACCAAGGCCTCCCTCAAAATGGGAAAGCATGAAGAGAAGAAAGCCTTCCCAATCCTGAAATTCATGGGGGTCATTGTTGATTGAGAATATCCATTCTTCTTAGAAGAAGAGCTCGGTAGAATTCCTAAAGTATAGAAATTTAAATTCTGTGCCAGCCTGAAGGTGAATTCCAAAATTGTGCCCGTTATTAAAAAGATAGTAATCTCCTATTGAAGGAATTTAATTCCAATAACTATGAGACAAAAACAAAAAAACCTCTGTTCCAGACTGATAGATTCCTTGAAGCGGAAAGACAAATTTGCACAAAAGAACAAAAGTTTCCTGTTTTTCTTCCAATAGAATTTCCGTAGGGATATTTTAAATGCAGGTATTTGTTTAAGAATTAGTTCTCCATCTTGTTCCTAATAAACAGCTGTACTGTATGTACAGACATATTACAACCATCATTACTGAAGAAGACTCAAATTTGTTGTTCCTTGTGCATATACACAGTCAATTATGTTCAGGAGGTGGGACAGACATTCCCAAGAGCTTCTAGGGTTTCAAGAAGCATTTGGGTGACTTTTTCCAAACTACCGCAAGACTTAATGGTTTGGATGGTGTTCTTCGTTCTGGATTTGTTTTCTTAATTACTGTGAGACCTGTTCCAATTCTGTTTTGTATGAAATTTCCAATAAAGGGATTCTGTAAAGCAAGTCCTGAATTCTTAGAGGAGAACAATATTACAACCTTTCATTTATTATTCATCTAATCCTTATTAATCTTTCTTTTCCACAGTTTTTGCGTTATCCTTCCCCTCCCCCCTCAAGATCGATATCCAGGTCGAATCTGTATGGGGCTTTTATTAGCAATACTAGATGAGAGTATTAACAATCTTTATGTAAATATGTGCTTAAGCAATGATATTGACACTGTAGGCCTCTTCCAAGAGAGTAGGATAACCATAAAATCCATTACATAATCTTTCAAGCTGGTGGTTTTATGATACAGTATATGCTTTCACCCACATGGTTAGAATCTTGTGGATTTTAGATTTAAATGCCCCATAGCATGTTCTGAAAACATTTTTTTGTGAGAAGAATTTAAATGAGGCATTGCTGAAACACCTTCAGTAAACATTTTTATAGAATCAAAGAGTCGATGCAATATCAGTGAGGGTAATGGAAAGAATAGGAGGAATGTAGGGCCTCTTCCTATTCATAATGAAACCAATGTCAAAATACCCACTGCTAGCAGAATCAAGTTTTGTATACAACTGTGTACAACTAAGAAAGAAAAAGGCAGGTACTGACATATTCACAGAGTGGAGGCTCAGACTAATAACGATAGTTAAATAAATTCAGTGATGAGAATATTTATGGCTGCTTAAATTGTCACTATGTGTCCACCCCATTTCTGGAGCATCATAAATAATTGTGGGTCTAATTCTGCATTTTTAGCCATTTTTTGGTATGCTTTTGTGTGTCTCAGTAAGTATTAGGGAAGAAGAAGCATCTAAAATGGAAACTTCTACTACATTGTTAAGGCTAAAATGTAATTAAGATGCCTTTGGTCCTGAATTTAAAAAATAAAATCCTGAAGGTAATTAGAATATTGAACATGAAAATGCACATGTTAAATCCTAACTCATTTTGTACTAATATTCTTGCTTACACTTTTGGATTGTATATTTTCACAGACATATTTTGAGTATTGATGAATCGGTTTTTAAGTAATCATTGAATTTTTGAGCAGTTGAAGGTGATCTTCCCCCTCCTCTCATTTTAGAGTTTCATATCTCATATATGACCTTTCATTGGACTGTTGCTTTGCTGAGGCTTTAGTTTGTTTCTGCTCTTGGATTTCTTTGAACAAATTAATGCTAATTGTGACAAGTGTTCCTGCTTTTGGGTCAGTGCAGGCACACAATTCCATCCACAAAAAGATCTGAGAAGCTTCAGGGTTCCACGTATGCAAATTCAATTGCCAGATTTGGACTATGTTTTGAACAAAAAAATAATTTCCATTAATCTTGCTGAAAAAGGAAAGAAGAAACTGCAACATATCTCAGACAGGAAGCTGAGGAGATGGCAGGGGTATGTCCCTGCCCAAGGGCTGCTTGACTCAATTCTCAGTTCTAAAAATAAGATATTGGGTCAAAATCTCTTCTGTTACGTTAGTGCCATGTGATTTTGTTAGAGCTACACTGGTGTAACGAAAAGGAGAATATGACCCATTAACAGCTTGTGTTTTAGGTGCTGAAGTTAGATGGGTTGATCTAACTGAGTTTGTGATATGTTTCTGTACATCCACATGCCTGATTATTGGTCCATTCCAAAATTGTGCACATGACTGCAGTCAGTTTCTTGTTCGTTTAAATAATGCTAGGCATTGTAACCTGATGTGTGTATGAATACATTTCCACATACTTTACAGTATAACTGAAACCAGTTACAATTATACTTTTGAAGGAAAGGAAAGGAGTTCCCTTTCTGTATTATTGATGGGGCTTGTAGTACTGCTTATTATTAAGGTTGCCCAATGCTTCCTATTATAAAATCTCATCTGGAGATGACTGTGTGTTGTGCAGTGAAGGAAACTGTTGACTGTAGGACACCTGCTTCATTTGTTACATTTGTTGGAAGATGTGTAGTGAAGAAGACAGGAGATTACATGAAGAGAAAATTAAGGTCTTGTGGTTAAGGCAATTGAATGCTGCCCTGGAGAATTGGATTCTATCCCTGCCTCTGCCATAGAGTTCCTATGTAGTGCTAAACAAATCACTTAAATGAAAGTTTGCATGGGTGGTCACTAACTGTGTGTTCCTCATTTTCTGGGTACCCAACTTGATACTCTGGGGCCTGATTTGCAGAAGTGCTGAGCATTCACAACCGTAACTGAAGTAGGTTGGAGCTGCGCTTGAATACATAAATTACTATATAATGCTAAATAAAAAATTATATAGCGGGTCATAGGTGTCTCAAACAGAGTTGCTAACCCTGCAGGATTGCCCTAAAGTCTCCAGGAATTAAAGATTAATCTTTCATTTGAGATTGTCGTGTGATGAAACCACCAGGAATACATCCAACCACAACTGGCAACCATTGTCTCAAATTGGTAGAAACCTTTGACCTCCAACTTTCAGTGCCTTAGGTCGCCATTTGGACAATGGCTATAATACCAATCCCTTATCTCAGAGGGGATTCGTGAAGATAAGTAGTATTTGTGACACATTGTGATAGAAAAATCCATGAGGAAATTCATAATTCTGTCTTCAGAGCAGGGTTTAAATAGTGTGCGGTAAATAAGGCCTATGGTGGCACATTGAACAATATAGTTAGAACAAAATATTGAATGGCTGCTTGTTAATTGAGCACCGTCCGTCCTGTACATTAAATGAGCAGGGATCCTGTCGGGGAAAATAGCATATGATCATGTAATTAAACACTATATGATAATACATATCCATAAGGGGCCCAATTTAAGGTTGCATAGGGCAGACTTACTTCAGGCATAGCTTAACTTTTGAGTGCTTGACTTTGCAACCTGTACTTGTGTTTTGAGAGAGAGAGTGTGTATGTATGTGAGTGTGAGAGAGAGAGAGAGAGAGAAGCAACCAATATTTCAAAAAGCATCAAACTATTTTGAGTTTTTTACATTTTCTAGCAGACGTTAAAAATCTCTGAATATTAGGAATGTTAGAAGGGAAATTATTCTAGAGCCTTTTTTGTACTTATATATGGCAGCAGCCCCATATATTTATTTTAGCAAAAAGAATAATCATGGCCACTGGTAACTACAATCATTAGTTTCTCAGTAGGACATCATAGATGGTTATGGGTGATGGTGCTTGTTGTTGTTAATATAAATCCGATCCGTCATCCAGGGCCCTAACTTCTAGTGAGGTAGGCATTTGATGGATTTTAAGCTGTACCAGGGTTAGTATATTTTTACTGTTCAAAATTTGTGTGATAGGAACTTCTTGTTTCTGATTATTAATTTACTATTAAAATTATGGAAGTGAGAGATGGATTATATTTTAACACTTTTTTTTTCTTTTACAGCTTGTTGTCATATATTTTTCAGAGGTCTGCCCACTATAATAAATTGTACAGGTAAGAAAAAATATAAAAAGAAGTTAGTTTATTGATGGGAAATATTCTTAAGATTTTAGGGACTAATTCCTAAGGAACTTCTGTAGTATTCTTAGAGAAACATCAGCAAATCTATTGCAAAAATATTGAAAATGCCAATATTGTCAGTTTCCAGTTAAAACAAAATATGATCATCTCAAGAAATATTTCCTGGGTGGGAGCAGAGTTTATTTTCCCAATCTTATATGTATTTATTCTTTTTCTCCATTCATCTTCTCCTCCCTCGTGCTCTCCTGTTGTCTCATTTCCCCCACAGTTTGTATTGGTATTTACAGGTTTTTAAACCTTGGTAAGTTCTCCCATTCAAGCTGGCTGTTGTCAATCTGCCTTTTCCTTCTCATGTATCAGCATCTCAAGCACTATTACCTGTTGACAATCCACAGGCAGTGTTTCAATACCATGGGGATGGCATAGCAACTGTGGGAGGTAGGGTCAACCAACGGTGTCTTTACAAAATGATAATACAGATTTGTTAAATTGAAATCAATATTTAAAATTAATTGCTTTTTTTGTTGTGAAAAGCAACTGGGTAGCAATGACTCTGGGCAGAACATCGACTCCTCAAGTCTCTTTTAGTGTGCCTATAGTGGTAGGTTGATTCATATTAGAGCTCAGAGCTTCTACATCTTGAATTTCTGCTTGCCTAGTCACTGTTGTATTAAATGATTCTGGCATCAGCAAAGGATTTTCATTACTTGATTTCCATTGTTGTGTGTGTTCATGATGTACTTTGCACCATATTTCATGCATGGAGTATAGCTTTAATCCTGCTTTCTGCAGCTGGCAAGTCCCATCACTTTTATGTTGCCTCAACTTCCGAGAGCACAGAAAAACACTGGACGTCTCAAGCAGGTTACTTGCTTGTTGGGAGAGAAATGAGTGGACAGAGACAGAGATTTTTTTCACAGAGTATTTTTACTTCCAGAATGCATATAGGGATTGATCCAAAACCCACTGAATAAATAGCAGCCTTTCCATCCATTTCAATGGACATTTGAACAGGTCGTAAAGACAGCTAAAATTACTGCTGACAGGCAAAACAAGAGAAGTCAAATTAATGTAGATTCTCCTAGTTTTATCGCTTCTTTTGTTTCATATTGTATCCTACCTCACCCCTTTCACTCTGACAGTAATGTTAGCCTCATCCCATACTTAGTTCTCTGACTCTCTTCTTCGTGCTTTCTTCCGTGATGCCATCAACACCTAGAACATCCTCCCAACCCCGTACTCCAAGGGTAAACCTCCTTTCACTGAAGTCTCTCCAAACACACTCTTCTTTCACAGGACCTTCCAGTGCAAACCCACCCGCTGTTACCATTCCAGTTTCTTTCTTTGAATAAAAAAAAAAAGCTCGGTTATTACCATCTTCTTGGCTCATCTGCAATGTTTTTGTTTGTGTTTCAGATTATAATCTCTCACTGATAGAAAATGAGGCCAATATTTAGGAAAGTGACAAGTGACTTTGGGTGCCCAGCTTGAGACAACTTGAAAGGACCTAATTTTCATAGGTTTGGTGAAAAGTCCTGATTTTCCATAGATAGAGGCTCAGCACTTTTTGAAAATCAGGCTTTTTCAAGGTTCCTCAAGTTGGGGACCCAAAATCACTAGTTATGTCTGAGAATCTTGCTCCATCCTTTATTTCTGTCTTGTACACCATCAAACAAAATATCAACCGTTAACAAATATCATTAATGATATCACTTTCATAGCTCTGGAAAAAAGAAAACTTTTTTCAAGTTCCGACCTGACTCCTCTTACATAAAGATGTTTCCAATTGCTAAGCAAAACATGTCAGTCAAACAAATCAGTTTGTAAGAACATGTGCCTGAACCCAAAGCACTTGCACTGTCTGCCTGTTTAGACTGTAAGATGCACAGAGTGTCCCAGAAGAAGGTACATTCTTAGAGCTTCAGTGTCTGTGGCTTTAGCAGGAAGCAGCAAAACCCAGCAGCTACCATAAATTCTACTGTAGCATAGGCAGGAAGAAATCAACATGTTTTGTATATAGTTTTCACATTGTTATGAATACGTGGGATTCCTATGTATCTGCTGCATACTTTAAATAAATAATAGCACATTTCAGTACAGGTTATGGAGCTCTTTGGGCCAAGTGCCATTCTTTTGTATGTGTTTGTAGAACATCTTGCACAGTAGGGCACCAGTGCTGATTGAGACCTCTGCTTGCTACCACAATACAGGATAACAATGAAGTAGAGTTTTCTACAAATATGGATATTCAGGAATTACCTCTTTTTAAAAAAAAACCTGAATGTTACATTTTGAGGAACATATTTTTATAGACTTTAAAACTTTTATGAGTGTCCCATATAGCCAGTTCTATATGTGAACACAGGTAAAAATACACCTCTGCTCCAATATAACATGACCCAATATAACACGAATTTGGATATAACATGGTAAAGCAGCGCTCTGAGGGGACAGAGCTGCGCACTCCGGTGGATCAAAGCTAGTTCGCGGTTTCACCTATAACGCGGTAAGATTTTTTGGCTCCCGAGGGCAGAGTTACATTGAGGTAGAGGTGTATGTGCTTTATCTAGAACATTGATACTCCTATTGAGGCTTGCGAGCCACAAGTGGCTCTTTAATGTCTCTCCTGTGGCTTTTTCAGCACATGATATCAAAACACTGTGTAATTTAATTATTCATCAGTCTAAGTTATTAACCAATCGGGATGCTTTTGCTATGTTGTTTACTCTCTATATATAGAGAGAGAGCATCCTGATATCTATATCTATATATAGAGAGAGCAAGCGAGTAAATGAAACAATAAATTCACACTACTTGTGGCTCTTTTAGGTAATTGTGATGCTAATTTGGCTCCTGAACCACTGAGGTCTGAGTATCACTGATCTATAACATGCAATCTGTGTACGGATGCACATGTACAATTTGCAGTCTCAGATTCAGAGGTCTGTTTGAAAATATGAAATAGTCATTTTTTAATCTGCTTTTTATCCGTTGCTGTACTAGTGCTGGATACACTTTATCTTCATTATGAGGAGTGAATCTGGGGACTAAGTGGAACAGTGAAAGCTTCAATTATCTATTTTGGAAAAACATACTTAAAAATATCGGTCAGAGGTACAGCTGTGTCAACAGTGGTATAAAAATCCATTGTATTTATAAATAAATTCATTTTAACAGTCTGAATTTGTAAACAAATTTGTTTCACCCCTCCCCCTCATGATGGCATCCTGTGACTTTTAGCTACTGAGTTTAATGACAGAAACGGTTAAGTTAATCACATTTTTTAGAACATTCTTGGAAAATAAAAATTTTTATGCTCAGCTTTCACACAAGAAACCTACTTATAAGAGTTGTGTTAATCCAGTGAGGAAACAGAAGCAATGCCATGTGATGTAACAGATTATCCTTGCAATTCAAATATGGAATACACACAATGAACTGCTCACAAATATGCTGAAAACCAAGAATTGTTCAAGCCACAGCAAAATTCACTTCTGTGCAGAGAGCTGGCATGAGACCTATGTATAATGAAAGTCTCTTCTGACACATCTAATTCCAACTACTGTTAGAGATCAGATACTGGAGTAGATGGACCTTCGTTTTGATTCAGCATGGTGATTCCTACGTTCTTATTTTAAAGGCTTAAGTAGCATAAAATCTTGTTCTGCTCCTATGCACAGGGGTGAATTTTATCCAGAATGTTTAAATTTGAGAAAATCACAATCTGCCTTTGGATAATCTGTAAACAGAAGAGAAAAAAGTGAAGATTGTCGAATAAATGATTCATTATGAATTATTCACCCACCTTTTAGTCAGAATTCCATAACCTTTGTGTTTATACAGAATACACATTGGTAATCAGCGTCCTGACTGAAATGAATCAGTTTTCTTCATTTTTAAAAGATTTTTAATTGTGGCAATAATTTAGTTCAAAAACATAGTTGCTCATTCCTTGCAGTAAAGAATTAATCTTCTGTGCCATCTTTCTTAACCAGCAATGAAGGCATGGGGACACACAGATGTTGTCAATAACACTGTATAAAGCCATCTGTTAGACGGACTCTTTCTCTTTTGGCTTGGGGGACAGGACTTTGAAAGGTGCTCAGACATCTGACTGTAAGGAGATAACTTCATGGATCTGGTCATGACTAAGGATTTATACTCACTGGGTGTTTCTCTCCTACTTTTGACACAGTGACTCAAGATATTAGATAAATCCAAATGGAATCACAAGAAGGAATCCTGGCCCCATTGAAGTCAGTGAGATTTTTGCTATTGGCTTCAACAGAGGTCAGGATTTCACCCACAGTGCTTTTATCCAATTAATGATTTTAGACTCACTTCTATTTTTATCTCATTTTCCTACCCGTGTAATAATAGGAGCTACCTCACTGTGTATATGCTGCAGCTCAGTGGGATGAGACAACTCTCCAAGATTCTTGCTATTCCAAACAGGTTGCTGTGAAGTTCTTGAGTGATACGATATATACCAGCCTTTTCCCTCTGGAGACTATGGTCACAGTTCTCCCCCTGTCATCTGCTCTATGGATCTTTTATCTGCAGTACACATCCTTTTTGCATATTCTGGGTCTGATCCTGCTCTCATACAATTCAAGAGCAAAACTCCCATTGATTTCAATGGTGCAAGATTGAGCACTCCGCCCTTTTTGCTGTATGCAGAACTCTCATTGGTAGCAGTGGGAGCTTCATATGTGGACCCAACACAGAATGTTTAACAGGTGTCCACAGTGCAGATCAGTGGTGGGAATTCAGCCCTGATTAGCTGATAGGGAGAACAGTCCATTTTAAGATCCCATGTTAAAAACTGAACCCATGTCTTCCATGTAGCACTTTGGTGTTACTAACTGAGCATTTCCCCCCTTTTTAACCAATTTTAAATTATTGAGACATATTCAAATGAAATATAAACAATAGAATGATTTTCTTCTGAATGTGTGAGATATATAGTCATCGTCTACTTCAGGATCGGCAACATTTGGCATGCGGCCTGCCCGGGCCAGTTTGTTTACTTGCCACGTCTGCACGTTCGGCCGATCGCGGCTCCCACTCCCAAACATTGCCGGTCCCAGATCTAATTTGTGTACTGCACACACAGGCTTATACAAATATAGCCATCTCACAGAGCCTCCAACTAACTAATCAAACAGCATATTTTAAAATATTCTATGTATATTCTGGGTTTATGATGTTCACAGTTTGAACTATTAATATATTTAGGTCCCAGTGCTATAACTGAAACCATACAGATGTGCCCTTATGCCTAGGCAGAGCCCAATTGACTTCTGCAGGGCTCATACCAAACCCAAGAGGCTCTTTGCAGGATCAGGGCCTTAGCAGTGTTGCCAACTCACACAGTTTTATCATGAGTCTTGCAATATTCGGTATTTTTCTTAAAGCCGCAGCTCTTGGAGTCACATGATTCAGTGAGCCTCTCATCTTTCAGTGTTAAAAATGAAAATGTCTAGCCTTCATGTTTGCAGAGAAAACCTTGAAAATGTGAATCCTGAGACTCAAAAACCAGAAGGCAAATAAAAGGAACCAAACATTTTAGTATTTTTAAAATCTCATGATTTTTAAGGCAGTCTCATGATTTTGGGATTCCAGATAATGGTTTTTGAAAGCTTGGGCTTGGTTGTACTGTATGTAAAATTTAACAATAGTTGCATATGTAAAGATCACTAAATGTTGTCTTTAAAAATATGGTTACTGGTTTTCATCTCATATTGAAATCAGACTGGAAATTTTATTTTTGTCCAACCTATTAACATGTTTGGGGAGAAAAAAATTGCCATCTGATATCTTCACTATGAGTCCCAGTAGTTTACAGGTATCAGAGATAATTATATATTCCTTACTATATCTACAGCTCCTCATCCCATATTCTGTTGTTACCTAGAGCAAATGTCAAATGAAATTTAGGATTGGTCACCTGAAATAGAATGAACCACTGATAAGGGGGAAATACCTTATTGATTTACAGACGTGCAGACTTTTACAATTATTTACATGGAGATTTGGCATGAATTTTCTAACAATAGGACACCGTGCATCTAAAAATTTTATTTCTATATTCAACAATATAGTAGCATGCAATAACAATTATCTGACCAGAAGAAAGTGAAATACAAGCCTCATATTAGTGATATGCAACCATAACTGTTGTGGCTTTGGCATTGTTTCAGCATGTAGAAGTAGAAAAGATACTAACTTGTTTATTGTTTTAGAATCCCTTAATCTGTATTGCACAATAAATCTGTCATATATCCAGAGGAGGAACATATGCTTAGCTTTGAGTAGATTTCAATATCTAAAATAAAATTTAATCTAAATATGTCAGATTCCATATTTTGTAGATTAAATTAATGTCTTTGAAAATTATTTTATTAATGTATCCCTTAATACACTTTTACTCTTGCTTTCTTAGAGATTCATAAAGTCACTCATTTAATTTTCATAATATGAAGCAACAACAAACAATAGTTCCTGAATTGTCTCAAACTTATGCCCAAAAGACATTTTTCACCAGTGTTTGTAATCTCCAAACCTCTCTGCGAAGATTTTAAAATACTCTCAGTATTGACAGGTTTGTTTTCTGATCAGTTGCAATACAACAGCTCCCCAAATAACAAGGAAAATAGAACTGTAGAAAGAGAAGTGTGGGTAACTTTGCTAACAGTAATGAGTTTAAATATTTTCCATCTATTTGTAAAACTAGCTTGCTGGAACCACTGCTAGCTATAATAAATTTAAGAAGTTAAATTAGAGAAGTTTGTGTGCCAATTCTGTCTTCAGACAGCAATATGTTGTAAAGTTTGGAGATTCTATTAACTCATGATGGTTATAGAATCAAGAAAAAGACTTTTTCACAGAGAATAAGTGATTTATATATTTATGGTATATCTTAATTATATTGAGACTGGATTACCACAAGGTTTTGAGCAGGGGTTGCCAGATGTTGCCACTATTCATCAAATATACTCAGACCACCCCCTAATATTCTCAAACAGGGATATAATAGGTTCTTCATTGGCTTACTGAATATTAGTAGATGAATTTTAAAAGGGCTACAGCCTCAAAAATATCAGGATATTGCTGAATGATAACTCCAGGAAGGGAGGAAGGTGCATGAAATCCAAAGAAGAAATGCTTACTTCATAATATGAGAAGGGAAAAATGATTGAGGAGAGAGCCCCAAAATCACTGGGGGTGTGTGTACAGAAGGAGGAGTCCACCTCCCTTAACAATGTTACAGAGAGTAGGGGAGGGTAGAATGCCTTTTGCGGCACGCTAATGAGCCTTATCCTCTCACTCTGAGTACTTTAAGCTGTTTTTTGTTTTTAAAAGATCGATGTCCCAACCCGTTAGCTGGATCAGAGCATGTTCAACTCCACCCTTAACATGGTCATTCCTGGAGCAATGGGGGTTATTGTTGTTACTGGTTGCACTGTACTTTTCGTATGTGCATGATCTAGACAATAAAGTAAGAAAATAACTTTTGCCCCAAGAAGCTTACAGCGAATAATTCACATATACTGTAACTGATAATGTGTTTGCTCGGGATGGAGAGAACACAACGGAGAATGGAAAAAGTGACAAATGCTCGGGGGAGAACATAATGAAAGGGCTAAAAGCACATAGTTTGTGCCTATTTTGTTTTATATTTCTTTATTGCTGAGCTTATTCTTGTCATTGTTAAATGGATGGATTTTATTTTGGCTATATTCCTCTGTTGCTCTTCAGTTCCACTTTTGCAGGCAGTGCACGGGCTTAGTAGTCTGTGTGTGTATGTTTGGGACAGTAAACATAGAAAGTGGCAGAGAAGAGAAAGAGGGGGGAGATTTTGTCCCTCCTACCTGCAGGGTCACAACTTCCTAAAACATCATTTTGTTTGGGAGTTTTTCATCTTCTAGAGCAGGCTGACATGTCTTCAGTCTGGATCATCTTGCCTTGGAGCCAGCAGTCATTGCCTCTCAAGAGATGTGCCTGAGGTCCACAGCTCTAGTGTGCTGGATTGGATCCAGAGCATTTAAAACTCTTGGTAGCTTTCTTTTGTCACTCCAAATAAGCTAAGGATTACCGGGACTAAAATTTAAAGAAACAACATTTTACAAATATTGCTAAACACTAGATTTTTTAATACAGTGTAGTTGTATTTTTGATGCAGTTTTATTTAATTTTTGCTTGAAAATTCAATTCATTTCTGACCCCTCTTGCTTTCACATTATTATTATTATGGTTGCACTTCATAATAATCTGACTGTAGTCACACTGTGGTTATGCTTTTTGATAACTAACTACCACTTATTCTGAGTGCGTATGTATACATGCGTGCATGCTCATGCATGTGCGGAGAATTGTCAAACTGGCAGATATGTCTAAAATATATTTCCTTCTGTGAGAAAGATGCTAAGGTGCTTGTGTTGCATTTCATTTAGATCTGGCAGAGATCCTGTCCCATGAAAGTTAGTGAGATTCCAAAACTTTTCCCATTCTACTTCGGGTGGGGAGGAAGGAGAGCCATCCTCCCAAGAATAGTCAATAGCCCAGTTGTTATGGGGCTAGCTGGGATGTAGGAGACCCAGGTACAAGTGCTTGTTCTGCATGATATGCACGTTCCAAGAGACTGCCATTACCAGCCAGCTGCAGAGTTACAGGTCTGTCGCATCTTACACTGGGGTTATGTTCCGCAGTCAGTGAGTAAAGTGAAAATTGCGTATAGTCAAAATTACATTGAGTGTAATGGCGGGCAGAATCGCACCACAGGAACAGTATTACAATTGTTATTTTTCTTTTTTTTTCTTGTTTTTGCCGATTGCGTAAAGCTGAAATCGCACATATTAAATGCACCTAAAATGCAAAAGACTTGTAGTCAGTCTGTCTTTCCCAATGAATATTTAATTATTTATGCAAAGTGGAACAGTTTCTGCAGAAGACATGGACAAACATCAACCCCAGAATATCCTGGTGGGTATGTCACATAAGGGGGATATAGGGAATGACAGGTTCACATCCTTGCTTTGGACCTCCCAGTTGATTACCCTAACCACCAGGCTATTCTGGGGACTCTCTCACTCACTCTCATTTTGACTAGAAGTTCCACTCTTGACCTGAGGAAACTTTTCTGAAGAAAAGCCATTTTGAAACATTCCTAACCAGCTCTGTTTTCTTTATAGCATGCAACATGTATGCACTGTCTCCCAGTGGCAATAAAACATGACAAATGTTAAATGTAAAACACACACATGATTTGAGGCACAAATACAGATATTAAGCCCTGCATACATACCTATTTCAAAACTGTGCTTATGGTAGTTATGATGTTGCTCACTCTGGCAAAGAGACAGTAACTCAAATTTCTCAGGCTTTTAAGGAGGTTGTAATTATCTGCCATTTCACTTCACACACAGTGCTAATTAAGATTTTAAACAATGGCCGTAGACTTCTTTTCCTTTTTGGAATCTTATCAGAGCGTTATTTCAGACTTCCTTAAGCACTTGCAATGCACCTTTAAAATTTTAGTGCTACATTTTTGTATAGATATAGGACTCCTCAGTGTTTTTAAAACTATGAAGGGTCCTGTGCTGTAGTAGGGTGTGGTGCTCTGTCCCCTCTAGTGGCACCAAGACTACTTAGAGATTAATGAGTCTGCTATAGCCTTAGCTAAGGGTCATGTGGCTTTTAGCTCATGCAGTAGAGCAGGGATTGGCAACCTTTGGCACGCAGCCAATTTGTTTACCTGCCACGTCCACAGGTTCAGCCAATCACGGCTCCTACTGGCTGCATTCACTGCTCCAGGTCAATGAGGGCTGCGGGATGTGCTGACTGCAGCTTCCCACGGCAGGTAAACGAACTGGTCTGGCCTGCCAGGGTGCTTACCCTGGCAGGCCATGGGCCAAAGGTACCCGATCTCTTCAGTAGAGGTTCATGCGTTTAGCTGCAGAGGTCCCAGATTCGATCCTGCCTGCCAACAACCAGTGTTTGTCGGTGTTACACTTACACTAGTAATCTATACATACACACATAGGTGCTGACTTCCCCTTTGCCTGGTGGTTGCTTGACCCCCGGGCCCTGCTTCATCTCGCCCCTGCACTGCCCTTGCCCTGCCCCCATTCCACCCCCTTCCCCCAAGTTCCCGCTCCTGCTCCACCTCTTTTCCACCTCCTCCCCTGAGTGCACTGCATCCTTACTCCGCCCCCTTCCGCCAAGAAAGTCCTAAGCGCTGCCAAACAATTATTAGGTGGCAGGGGGCGGGAAGTGCTGGGAAGGATGAGGAGGAGCGGGGCCACGGCGTGCTTTGGAGGGGGAAGAACGACGTGAGGAGTGGGGAGCTTGGCTTCCGATGGGTGCGGAGCATCTGCTCATTTTTCCCCATGGATGCTCCACGGCACCTGTGCATACACAAGTAGTTCCATTTACTTCAGTGGGGTTATTTTATTAAGTAAGATTTACTCGCATGTGTAAAGGTTGCTCTCTTGGGTCTTAATGTTGTGGCAATCAAGTCGAAAATTTACAAATCTGGTTCCTAAATTTAAGTAACAAAACCCTTTAGGCACATTGTAACTGGGCCAACTGCCTCCCATGCACTCCTTTGTGGCCTAGGTCAAGCTGCTGAGAACCTGCCTCAGTTTTCCCTCTTGGACTAGTCAAGAAACTCAGAAGGTCCATTCCCATCCCTTCTTGGGTTGTGCTTTATTAAATTAACAAACATTCAAAATAGTTTTCAAGTCCATCCAAAAGTTCACACAAACAACGGATTTTCTTCCTCCTCCCAGGCCTTCCTACCTGGGGCCTTTCCTGCTTTGGCAGGCCACTCCAAGGCCCAACTGGTTGGAGGCTTGGTCCTAACTCTCAGGATTTTCTGCTAGATCCTGCTCACTTCCAGTGGTCTCTAATCCCTGAGCATTACCATATAAAGAGCAGTAGCAGGCTGCAATCATCCTGATCTCTCCTAGGTGTGGCTCATTCTGTACTGAAGATTAGCTAGCCCCAGCCCTTAATGGACAAGCCATCCCATTACACAGCTAAATAACTAGTTTGAATTTTCAGAGTTAATGAGCACCCACAACACCTATTATCGTCATAGTTTGGAGTGTTCCGCACCTCTGAAATTGAGGACACCTTTCTTTTGGTGCCTACATAAGGATTTATGTGTTTAACTTTGGACAGTCAAGGTTGGAAATTTTGTTCCTACATTATAAAATTCAGTTTTCTTTTCACTTTCTTTTACATCACTTGCAAGCATGTATTTTTTCCCCTCAAACACGAACACAGTACCTACCATTCTAACATCAGCCAGGAATCAGAAATACTGTGGATCAGTATTACCTCCTTACCTGATACTCTATCTGTTCCACATTGTCCATCGCTACCAGTGTTCTCTATTTTTAGAACAGAATGTTTCTAAAATGTTGTGATAAAGCTGAGGAAATAAAATAAAAATAAAAATATTGGGGGGGGATGAGAAGGAAACAAAACATTAAATTTCCTTTAGACCTTTGAGAGTCAGCATGTTAGAAAAGTCTCATGCAGACAGAGAATTAGTATACATTATAATTATATATTATATTTTGAACATTCAAAAGAAATTTTCTTATACAGATTTTAAATGTAATTTTACTTATTTGTAAAACTAATATTTATGAAAACTTTTTGTATCCATATTAACAACAAAAGTAATGGAATAATTTTCTCTCTATAAATATACACATACTTATACAGACTTTTTCACTTACAGGAATCCTTTAGAATGTAAAATCAATATCTTACACAATCATCAGCCATTCTGCAAGAAGATATGAATTTTGAGACTTGGTAGTATAGCTGAAATGTTGATTTATTTTCATCCTAATGCTTTTGCCTCATCCTATAAATAAGTAAATAAATATATTTTTTATGAAACATTCAGTTTAACAGATCATCAAATGATTAATTTTCTAAAGGCAGCACTTTGCAGGTTGTTGTTTGATGTCTTTGTTAATATGAAGAGGCTCCATGACTTTGGTATTATCTGTGACACAGGAAGTATCAGTGTATTTCCCCTAAAAGACTGATTGAAACTTTGAGAACAAATTGCTCCTACATTATAATCCTCTTCACTACGAAGAGTAACAAGAAAAAGGTCATATGTTGCCCTTGATTCATATAAGCATCTCCTAGCTGACAGTAACAGGAGCTTCACAAGTCTAATAGAAAAACTTTGAAAAGCATCTGTTTTAATTCTACAACCTACATCTATGTTGAGCAGATCTTATTTGTGTAAATAATCAATTGTGGCCTGCAACCTTTTCCCACAATGTATGCGAGTGACTATGGAAAGCTGGCCTTCACAGGTAGCATGGGTGGTCTGGTTACATAACCAGACAAGCATTCAAGGGATCTGAGATCAATTCCTGGACATACAGCTTCTTTTGTGGCTTTGGGCAAGCTACTTAGGGTACATTTACAGAGCAAAAAAACAGCTGCAGCGAGTGTCAGAGCTGGGTCAACTGCCTCGGGTTCATGGAGCTTGTGCTGCTGTGCTAAACATAGCAGTGTAGACATTCAGGTTCAGGCTAGAGCATGTGCTCCGAGACCCTCCCACCATGCTGGATTTCAGAGCCTGAGTTCCAGCCAAACCTGAACATCCACACTGTTATTTTAGTCCTGAAGCCTGAGCTCTGAAAGCCCGAGTAAACTGACCGTGGCTCTGACACTTGCTGCCACCTATCTTCTTTTGCTGTGTAGACAAGTGTGTCTGTACCACGGATCTCCATCCCCAAGGATCTCCCCCCAATAATACTTCCTGTCTCTAATACTTTGTGTCCTCTCTATTTAGACTTTAGAGTCCAAAGTTCTCCAAAACATGTGCTGTATCTCCTGCTCTCTCTGTCTTTACATATATATAGCCTAAGCACTATTTGAGCACTGTTCTGTACAGGGGTGAATTTCACCCACTGAATGGTATTTATGTGGATAGACCTACTACTCCTGTAAGTACATACTACTCACATTTTGCATTGTTAAGAATATTGTTATTTATATTACTGTAGAATGTAAAGGTCCCAGTCAGAATGGGGGAAGGCTCCATTTTCTCATGGATAAATCATATGAAAAAAATGACATGAACAGTCTACAAGCAAAAGACTGACACAAAAGATTGAATTAGAGGAATATTAATCATCCAGTGGTGAAGGTCAGAGATATTACTTTGAGTCACAAAATAAGTTAATCAATAGACTTAAATGTATGCTTGTAGTAATTATGCATGTCAGAATAATGACAGTAATATGGAGACGTTGTTAGTGACTCCAGAGTTAAGGCTATACCGAGATTTGCACTTCAAGCAGGACTAAAATCCTTCTCTTTCACATTTTAAATGATAGAATTTACTTCCTAAATTGAATACATTAACTCTTCACTGCGCATTAAATTTTCCATCATTCCCACGCCCCCACAAGATTAATGAATTTGTCAAAGAAGAAAAAATCTCTTTTTGAAATGTAACCCTAAGAATCTTTTTGTTTTGTTTCCCCCCACCTTTTCTTTCTAGAACAAGAATTTCAAGCCACCAACTTTGAACTATAGATAGACCACCTTTCAAAATTTTTAAATAAAACCAAATAGTTATTCCCTTAAGCCTCAGCAAACAGCAAGCCACCTATTACATGCAGGTCTATTTTTAACCCCTCCCCCCAATTTTTTATCCCACTCCACTTTCACACCTTGGTAAATATAAACACTATACTCTTCATAAGTATCAGCATTAAAAACGGAATGTGAATGGAATTGGGAGCAGGACTTTAAGGGATGACATATGGAAAAGCAAATGATTGACCCATAGGTAACTTTAAGAAATATTCCCAAGTTAAAGTAAATTAGATATTTTGAGGACAGAGCAGAGGCATGGTGGCTGGGGGAAAGAAAAGAAATAAAGTTTTTATCTGTATTTAAATTAGGTTTTATCGTACTGGAATAAGTCAAAGTGGTGAAAATTTTGCCTACAAATCAGTTACAGGATATAGCCAAAATAAATTAACTTGATAATAAGGGAATAAAAAAAAATATGGATGACATAGATCCCAGGGTAATTATCCCCACCAGTCAACATTTTCAAACATACCAAGAAGTACAATTAAAAAAATGCCATGTGAGAGAACTAAAATATTTAAAAATAAATGCTAGAAATACATGTAATTAGGCTGCTGAATACAGTTAAATACTTTTCAAAAGTGTGTGATATCAGAATACTTTTTCAAGTGTGCTGGTGTATCATGGGTGTAGCCCAGGGAAAGCAAGTGGACTTGACACACAAAAATTTGACTTTTCATTTACATTTACAGGGGGAAAATTGTAGAGGCATAATAGAAATATTTCAGAGTGGTAGCCGTGTTAGTCTGTATCAGCAAAAACAATGAGTCCTTGTGGCACCTTAAGAGACTAACAAATTTATTTGGGCATAAGCTTCCATGGGCTTTAGTGGGTTTTAGCCCATGAAAGCTTATGCCCAAATAAATTTGTTAGTCTCTAAAATGGAAATATTGTTTTCTATTCTATTCTAAACTATATAGGTTCTCATACCTCCCTCATTACTGTAAGATCTGAGTGCTTAATGCACTGCTAGAAGGCAATATAACTTACAAATATTGCTTAATGCATTGCTTTCACAATATGACGCTTTTAGAAAAGTTGTTGAACTCTTAAATTCTTTCATACCTTAACTGGGCATGCTTGTGGAAATGCAAAATAACATCACAGAAAAGGACAATATTGATGCAAATGATATTCAATCTGTCAAGAGCGATGATCTAGAAACTTTGTCTGACACTGCAAAGACATCAGGAAGTTAAGGATAATAAAGTCTTGTCATTGGATCCAGGAAAGTTGCCATACACCTTTAGGACAATTAGAAAATGTACATTACAAAATAGTTAGAGTATCGCTGCTTGGACCCATTCTGGGTACCACCAAAAATTATACAAACCTGGTGCCCATGGTTATCAACCAACTGGTGTGCCTGTGTCTGATTTTCTTAGAATTCACTTAGACAAGGAGATAGCAGTTTCAGTGGCATGTATCCACAATATGACCTTCTCTGAAATCTGTGGGACTGCTGTGTGAAATTTGATTTACATTTTCATTGTGATTCTTTCAACATGACAACAAGAGCAGATCCTGGTTTTGGTAGGTCAGTGCTTAAGTCATGGTTTAAATAGCAGGGGTCCCCACTTAGCCAAGGAGGAAGGATGCGGCCTCCTAAATGGGGGGGAAGCCATGCAGGATTCTTACATGGACCCAGAGTGGGCATGAAGTTAAGCAATTAATAAGTGATTTGCCCTCTTTAGAATATGTGCATAAACCAGAACCTGCAAGGGAGGTATAGGTTTGAATTAATTTGATGTAGTAAATGACTGAAAGAACCAGAGGGGTGGTTGAGTGCAACACATGTGCAAGGCCACAAGGAGGCATGCTGAAGGGTAGCACCCCATGACAATTCCTCACATCCAAGCATCTTTGACAGCGGAGAAGGACAGGTAACTTGACTGGATGGAACTAAGCAAAAAAGGATACCCTCTTTAGACTTGTTCAGCTCTGCTGCTCTATGCATACTTCATACTTTGTGCATAGCATCATGAGTTATATATAGTGTATTGATGTACTTTTTCTAGAAGATTCACACTTTTATGAATGTTTCCTTCTAATTCACAATCACATGGTTGACATAAGCCATTTGATAATAGGTTTTCTAGATTCTATCTCTGTACTTTTCATCAAACTGAACTGTTCTCTAAATGCTGCATTCCATTTCTCTCCTGTATGATAAAAGCTTTCCAGATGGGCATTCCAGAATCTGCTTGCTATGTTTTGGTTGTCATTTGGTGCTTAGACTACAAGTAGTGTTTACCATAGTGTTTTAGGAAAACACTTTTCATGAGGCAGGTATTTAAGCAAATATGACTCCATCCCTTAACAAAAGGAAAATAATGTGTTTTGTTGATTAAACAATTCAGGCTGTTTATTTGCCTGTCATACTGGAAGGGTTATGAAGAGGAAAGTATCCTCTACAGGAGAATCCCACCCCTTATGACTAGGCTACTAACCCTTTGAAATCACCATGTCATGGTGATCTTGCTTCTTCCAAAGAAATTAGGATAAAATGCCATTTATCACCCATTAATTCAAGTTCTAGTGCAGTAAAACCCAAAGAGTTCATTCTGATCCAGTGCACATTTCTGTAGAGCTCCCACCCCTTAATTCCCTGGAGAAGAGACCCAGCCTAATCATGGGATCAAGATCTCTTCAGTGATGGTGAGAGCGCACATTATTCAGGTCCACCACGTTGGACAATTCTTAGTTAAAACAAAGACCACGTTAAACATTATAATTATAATCATTATTGTTATTATTTATTAATTTTATTTATATTGTGGTAATATTTAGTTGTCTCAGCCATAGAGAAGAGGACCCCACTGTGCTAGGTCTTGTACAAACACAAAGCAAGAAAGGTTGTGGAATACCTGTCATTGGAGGTTTTTAAGAACTGGTTAGACAAACAGCTGTCAGGGGTGGTCTAGTTCATCCCTTGGCCTGCGCTGCTTCCCGCCACCCCCATTGGCCGAGAATAGTGAACTGCATTCAGTGGGAGCCGTGATCGGCCGAACTTGTGGATGCGGCATGTAAACAAACTGGCCTGGCCCGCCAGAGGGCTTACACTGGTGGGCTGAATGCCGAAGGTTGCAGATCCCTGGGCTCGTTATATTTGGTCCTACCTCAGCTCAGGGGGCTGGACTACATGGACTTCTGAGACCCTTTGCAGACCTACATTTCTATGATTCTGTGAAAAAGACATTCACTGCCCCAAAAAACTTACTGTCTAACTCAACATTCACTTGTCCTCTATCATGAAAAAGAGATCTCATTGAAGGGCTGAGGTACTCATATAATGGGAAATAAAGGTGTTCAGATTACTCCTACAAAGGAGAAAAATACCTCTTATAAATATGACACATCTCAGTCATCTGAAATCACCCTTATTCAAGTATTGAGTAACTGAGTGCAAAAAAGATTTTTAAATTAATAACTGAACAAGTTGTGATAGCTACATTCATTTCACAGCTCAACATATTTCAGGATCTTCAGCAAATCATTTTATGGTTATTTATAATACGTCTCACTTTGTCCAAATCTGTGGCTTTGTGTTAGTTGTCAAGAGTGAAATGAAACTGTCTCTTAAGCGCAAGTGTGTTTTCAGCTACATTGTAAGCTATAATAAGGTTCTATCATCCTGTCAGGAAAACAGTTCAATAATGCCAAACTCACAATGTTCTTTCCCAATAGCACATGTATGTAATATCTTGAAATTTAGTTAAGGATACTTGTATTGACATGGCTTTTAAATTTATTAAATCAGTGGGATTACTGACTTCATGTATTTGTTTTGATAAATTTAATCTTTATTTTCAACCTATTATATATAAATAATGTGTATTATTAGTTTCATTATTATTCATTTTTATGACTATAGCTTCTAGGAGCCCAAGTCCTGCATACACAGCATATAGCAACAGGAATATATATCTCAATAGATACATTGTATTTCAGACCATTTGTGGACATTAGAGATCCCATGACACTTTGTAAGATGAGAGCTGTTAACCCCAATATCCTGGCCAGACAGTATTCCAGCTCAGGTAATTAAATATTATACTAGCTACTCAAATTTGTGTTGTATTTGCAATTGGATACTGGTTTTTTTGCTACTTTGTACTAAACCAGGATGTGTTTTATGCACATGTGCACAAGCAAATATTCATTGTGGAGATGCCATTGACTATGGTATTTTTCTTCAGTTCTTGTCCTGGAGGATCTTAATGCATTTTACATATAGTATTTAAATTTCATAATTATATTGACTATGGCACACATACTGCTGAAATATGAGCCATCTGTGGACCGAAATGTGGCAGCCGAGCTGTGTACTGCAATACTATAAAATTGTATAGGACAAGAACTGAAAAAAAGTACCGTGCCTGATTGCAACCACAACATGAATCTTCAGTAGGTGAGATGTAATTATCTGGGTTGAAATTTTTAGCTAGGACTTTGAGGCTCATGCTTTTAATCTTTCAAAAAAGTATTCTGAGGTGTTTGATGTCCTCAGGTGCTCAGCATCATTTAGATCTCATCTTGAAGATAACACTTACAGCTAGTTCTTGCCTCTGCTACTGACATTTGCATGGTATTGATTGAGTCATTTCACCTCCTCATGCTTCATTTTCCCTTCTATGAAATAATTATAGTGATTTAGTACCTGTTTACTTTTGTAAAGTGCTTTGAGATCTATGGGTGAAAAGTAATATTTAAGAAATTTTATCATTCATTTTATTTATTAGACTGAAAAATATATTTATATATAACTTATTGCTTGTAACTTATTGCTGATTACAATCACATAGGCCCATAGCCCAGCAATACAATTTATACAAAGTTTCATTAAATGAAGAATACTTGTTATTAGTATTACATTACCCTTGTTCTGTATATTAAATGAAAAATTTGGTAAATATAAAATTGAAGTAAATAGCACTTGTTAAAAAATGGGAAAAAATCACTATATCACTGTATAGATAGTGAAATTCACTTATTGATTTTGTGTCTAATCCTCTATGGAGTCTGAGAAATGCACATGATATCCCTGAATCCTAGAGTTGGTATCTGGATTTCTGATTTACCTGAGATGTGGGAGGAAATTCATAAAACCAGACATCCCTAAATGTTTTAGTCAGATGAGAATGATTTTGAGTGATAGTTCAGCAAGGCTCTGTAGTAATTTAGATCTGATTGATTGATTACAAACAATAGCATAATTATAAACCATGAGTTAAACTTGCCCACTCTACCTTCAACCACATTACTTGTAAGACCAGCTGTTACCAGTAAAGCAGAAGATACTCAAGCGTGAGAAAAAATGGCAGAATCCCAGTAGATCCACAGCTTACCGGGGGCAAATTGTGTCTTTGGAGGAGTGTGCAATTTCTGTTTAACTCAGTGGATGATTTTTGTACATATTTGAAGGTAGAATTGGACAGGTAGTTCAAAGGCACCTAGCATCCTCATTGGTGCATGATGTATGTAGGTCTAACTGAAGACCTCAAGTGTTATTGTCAGGCCTCAAAGTGTTTGTTATAAATGGAATCCAGGGTATGAATCTGCACATAGATCCATTGTTTAGAGAGATTAACAGAAATGTAACAAGAGTTTATACACAAACGTGAATAGGTTGTCATATAGTGCATTTATACAAGTGGGATGAATGCTGCATCTCATGGACAAAACTTATTTTATAGATGTTTCAAATGCTGAAAGTAGAAATAAAGGGTGAAAAAAAATGTCTGTTATGAAGCTTTTCCTGTTATCCATTCTGTCAACATTTTGCCAACAGAATGTTAAGAGCCATTAGGAAAGGGATAGAAAATAGGACAGAAAATATAGTAATGCCACTGTGGTGGTACTCCTAAGACTTGATACTGGGTGCAGTTCCGGTTGCCTCTTCTCAAAAAAGATGTATTAGAATTGAAAAAAGTACAGAGAAGGACAACCAAAATGATTAGGGGTATGGAATAGCTTCCATATGAGGAGAGATTAAAAAGACTAGGATTGTTCAGTTTAGAAAAGAGACAACTAAGGGGGGATATGATAGAGGTCTGTAAAATCATGAATGGCTGGAGAGAGTGAATAGAGAAGTGTTATTTATCCTTTCACGTAACACAAGAACCAGAGGTCACCCAGTGAAATTAACTGGCTGCAGGTTTAAAACAAACAAAAGGAAGTACTTCACACAGTGCAATCAACCTGTGGAACTCTTTGCCAGGGGCTGCTGTGAAATTCAAAAGTATAACTGTGTTCAGAAAAGAATTAGAAAAGTTCATGGAGGATAGGCCCATCAATGTCTATTAGCCAAGATGGTCGGAGATGTAACCCCATGCTTTGGGTGTTCCTAAACCTCTGACTACCAGAAGCTGGAACTGGATGACATGAGATGGATCACTCAATAATTGTCTTGTTCTGTTCATTTCCTCTGAAGTACCTGGCACCAGCCATTGTCAGAAGACAAGATACTGGGCTGGATGGATCATTAGTCTGACCAAGTTTGTCCATTCTTATGTTCTCATCATCCATTTGCTTCAATATTTTATGACAACATAACATTCCTCTGTCCAGAGCACTCCTCTGGTGTGATCTCCTGTTTCTGCTGAAATAACATCACTCTTTCGTATCTAAAGGATTATCCCTGATAGCCCAGGTTTTTGAGAGAAGCAAAGTGGAGGAAAACTTGCTGTTTGTTCCACCTCAGTGGTGTTATGGCACTGCAGCTATTCCAAACTCAATGGATAGCTGCTTCTCCTGCAACAATTGCAGTTCGTTGCAAAGAACAAAAAGAGCGCCTTTATTTGCTGTAAAGTAGAACTTTTAAAATGCAGTAAAATGGCATTTGGGAAGGTTCATTTCAGTTTTAGGTAGTTGACTGATCTGACCATGTTTGCCTCCTTTTCTTCATTAATACCCGTATTTTGTTCTCACGTGCCTTAGGGGAATGGCAGTTCTTCAGACAAATGCCATATTTTTCTGTGAACAAGATTATTCTTGTGTGTCCGAAAGTATTTTCTATACATTATTATTTGCTGCTGTTTTGTTAAACAATCTGATTCCTTCTACAAGGAAATAGGCATAGTATCAGGAGATGCAGGTGACCAGTCAGATCCCACCTGAATTGTGAATAGTCAAAACAAACCTTGCAAGGGTTTGCAAGTAGCCCATAGACCGAAATTTGGAAGACAAATAAATTTGTTTAAAAGCTTGTCTGCTCTTGAATATTTCAAGGTCAGGAAAATACTTTAATTCACAATGAATATTATTTATGACAAATAATGATACAGACTCTTAACAAGGAGTCTCCTGCCTGTTTAGCTGTAGCTGGAGGATTTAATTATGTGGTACTAACCTTATAAAACATAGAAAGATGGGAAGGTAGACATCCATTTGAAGAGATGATAGAGGAGGCAAGAAGTTAAAAAAAGGTTGCCTTGCTGATTTCAGAGCCTTCAAAGTCACTCTTTCATATGTTGCATACATTTTTCAGTCACCTCTGTCTCCCCAGTATACCAGTGCCTTGCAAGCTGTGGTCTGCAGAGCAAAGGTTTTTAATTCCCTTTCGTAAAGTACAATGCTCTGCTAAGATGGCATATATAAAAGTTGTCATGATTCAGAGAGATGCTCCCATCTTTCTCCTTCTCATAAGGAGGGGAGTGTCTATGGGTTCCTACAATCCTGGTTGGGACTCCAGTAGCTCTGCAGGTGCCAAGATGATGAAAAGCTACTTAGAGATTTACTATGGCTGGAATTCCCAACACAATCAAGCTTCCCCATCACTACCATTTTCTTACCTATGTTTGGGGTAGCAGGAATAAAGTTCTCCTGTTCAAAGTCATGGTCCTTCCCCCTGCCTCCATGTGACAGCTGCCTGCTCAGGCATGGACAGGACCACACACATTGGTGCGTACTGTTTTTCACCCTTTGTGACATCACCACATTGTTTAATGGGTAGGGCACTCATCTAGATCTTTACCTGTTGTCTGGCATGCATGGACAAAAGTGTCCTCACTTGAGGACAAGCCACATATGAAGGTGCTCTTCTACCCAGAAAAGTGATTCTAAAAATGGTTGTGTGGATTCATATGTTGATTATCTCTCAAAGACTCCAGCTCAAATTAGCGCAGTTTATAAGTAAAAATATGTTTTGTGTATTATTTTCAAACACTGCAGAACTCCCACTGTGGTCTGAAAGTCAAGCTCTTTTCCTTTATTTTCTCACACATCACCATTTTGCATGCCAGAATTTGTCCTTTATCTGTTTTACCTGGACAACAGCATCTGTCTTCAAATTAAACTATTAGTTACACCTGTGTAACTGCACTGCAGGTCAGCGTGGTGGCACTGGTGTAACAAAGGGCTTAATTTGAAGACATTATTACCGAAGATGTAATTTGACCAACAGAATCTTTAGGGCTAATGATGATGTGTAAGACCCCAGCTTCACTTTCATATTCCTAGCTGAGTTTGAAGCACTGGCAGTTAAGAAAAAAGATATTTTGATTTATCACAAGAGTAAATTAGATGTGAAAGTCACTGAGACATAATAAACATGGAAGCCCAAGCTGCCTTTTTCACAGAATCACTCCTTAGGTTACAGTCATACTTTAAGTTGACTGGATCAACTGTTCTTGAGTTATTGGTGAGTCTGAAAATCTGAAATATTAGTACTTAGGCTTACAGACTAGTTTGCATTGGGAGAGCTCAAAGAATTTTATGAAACAAGGTACCATCGTGCTCATTTTAACAATTGAGGCACAAAGAAGCTACCTAACTTGCCCAAGGTCACACAGTGAAGTAAAGTCTCTTTACAGTGAGTTCAGAGGTCCAAGACTGGAGAGTTTTTAAAAGGATAAATGGTATTTTTCCCTATTAATAACTAGATACGGGTAAGGCTTTTCCTTAACCTTTCAAAAAGGTTATCTTTGGGCTGAGACCATGCATGTGAAATTTCATTCTAATGTGGAATTTGTTTGCAAAAGCTTAGGAGGAGTAACTGCAGTACCACAGGAGGGTCCAGATGCCACCCTAGTACGCCATGGTGGAAAAGAGAGGGAGCTGTTCTTTTTAAGGGGCCCTTAGCTCTGGAACAATATCCGTTCATCTCTCAGTACTAAAATAGCCCTGATCTGTTCACCAAGGCGATCACGCTGTAAGGTGCCTTTATTTTCTGTGGAGGGAAGGTGGTTGATGTATGTGGTGGGGTGGTTTAGGGGAATGGGAGAGATTTATGAGGAGTTGAGTTCTGCACACGGTCACAGGGTAAACTGCTATTTAATGTTATTTGTGTTCTTATAGTTTGTGTTGGGGGCCCTTAACACTTTGGATCGGTGTCACTTTATTATTATAGAAATTCAAAGAAATAACTTGACGTTTCAGTTTTAATTCTAACATTCACTGTTGCAAACCCTATATACAGTGAGTGAAAGCGTACAGTGGGTGGGAATGCATGTGTATGTGTACATTCAGTACGTGTTTTACACAATGTGACTGATCTGATCAGGAGTGGGGAGGGGTGGCAAAGAGAGACCCTTTGATTGGGGTCTTTATTCCTGCTTCCTTAAGGTCAAATGGTTGGGATTTGTGGAATCTCTCTCCTTTGACCCTTCCATTCAGTCATTTCTTCCTTTGTAACATATCCAAAATCCATCTTTTCCTGTTCATGCTACTATGACGATCATCCTCTCTGCCTTGATAATTTGCTGCTTGAACTACTCTCACCTTCTTTCTGGCCTTCCTGACAACCCTCTCAGTCTACTCTATTCTGTCATTAAACTCCTTTTCCTGTCCCACTGCCCTAGCTAGACCTATCAGCCCTTTTCATGAATCCTTCCATATCCCTTCAGCATCAGTTTCAAAGCCCTCATCCTCACGTTCTTGGCTGGTACCGTTCTGCTTCCTCTCAGCACTGGCTGCCCACCATTCTTCTGTTCAGACTCTTCTCTCCTCTAGTTCCACCTCTATTACCTCACTGTTCCTTCCGCCTTCAAGGACTTCCATGACATCTCCCATGCTGCCCACGGAGCCTGGAATGTCCTTCCTGGTCCTTTTCTCCACATTATAACCACTCTGTCCTCCTTCAAATCCCTCATCAAACCCCCTTCCCACAATCCCTCATATAATGAACCTCTGGTATCCTTAAAGTAAATAAAATGAAATTAAAAGTGTAATTATAAAACAAAAACAACCACGGGTGCTGGAGCAATATGTGTAGTGAGGGTGCTGAGATCCATTGAACCAAACTGTAAACCATGAGAGAACCACTTCAAGTGATAGAACCACTTCAAGTCAGGGAGCATGGTAGTACCCCACCCACCCACCTAGTTCCAGCACCTGTGAAAACAAGAGTGTTAAGATGATAATACCCTACCATCCTTAAAATCCTGTTACCTTACTGTGTTTTCCCTCTCCCTCTTCCTTGTCTGCTACTTCCCCCATTGCCTTGCCATGTCCTAATCAGTTTAGATTATAAGCTCTTTGGGGCAGAGATCCTGCTTTTACTTATTATGTAAAGTGCCAGGCACAGCTGTGGTGCTATGTACAAATATTAATTATTCATAGTAAGTATGGAGGTTCCTCCCCACCTCCCTTTTATTAATGTAGAAACTATGGACATTACTATTTTTTAACATTTATATTGCAGCAATTCCTGAAACTGAGGTAGAAGAATTGATTTGATTTCTGTTAGTTTGTTCACACTACTGAACTCTGGATAAATTCTCTTAACTAGCCTATTTTATGTCCTGTAGAAGTGTATCATAGTTGGCATTTTTATTTGGCAGTCTTGTGACATCTTACTTTAGAACAATAGATGGGTGAAATAGAAAATATAGGTTTGAAGCTGGGAAACTATACCAAATGCTTGTATATTTAATAACTTGTATTTTTTATAAATCCAGTCTGTATTTAGGAAAGGGGACAGTGCAGTTCTCAAATGTGTTGGTCTGCAAACTTGCACACCAGCTGTCCTAGTCAGTAGTGAAGATAACAGGGCTAAGATGAAGGTATTCATGCTATTGGAAATACAGCTAGCTTTCTCAGGAGACTGCTTTGAGGAAGATTGCAGCAATATTGAATCCCCACTGTTACTATTGGGTATTGCTGTGCACTTATATAATTTTTGTTAGATAAAATCAGGAAGTAATAAAGGGGGGGAAGAAGAACTGTGAGATCTACTATATACTATGTTTTATATCTTAAGGAGAAAAAATATCCAGGGAATGTTGCTTTAATTTGTGGGGGGTGGGGGGGGAAGTGTGCTGCTTTAAATCAGAAAACTTGCATTATAGTAACTCTTTTAGTTTGGGAACCATTTGGGTGTGTTATAAAGTAAAGTTGCAGAGTAGGCATGTTTACTAGACCTTTAATTGCTACATTTAGTAGAAAGGCTTTTTTTTTTTTTTTAAACGACAAGAAGCCAGAGTTTGCTGTGCAAATGAAGCCGGCTTCGCAAGAATCAGATTCACTTTGGACGACTCTTCACATTCCTAGTCATCATTACATTAGGCAGCACAATTCCATCTCTGGTTGATGGGCAGAAAAAGTGGGCAGCCTGCCAGGTAGACGTTTCCATGGCTCCCAACCCCCAAAGGTGATGCGTTTTTCAGCTAATTCAATGAAGAGTGGGCTGAACTTTGGGTATAAACTAGACAATAGCTGCCTTCGCAGTATCAGCAGAATGGTTTATGGGAATGCACTCCACATTTGGCAGAGAATCATGTGACCCTACGGCTGAGATTTTGTGATGGTGCCAACGGAGACTTGGAAAGCAGCACCCGTTCTGACTTTTTTCCTCTTTTCTTACATGGCTCAGAAAATGGTGGATCTTAATGCTTGACTTTAGCCAGACTCAGCAAGCGATTGAGCTTTGAAGCACAACTTTGCCTTTATTCTGGCTTTTTTGGCACACCACCAGGAGGCTGTCCCTTTCACGCCTGATAAACTCTGCTGCTTATCTCTAACTAGGAAAATAGATAGATAGATAGATATACAGAATATTTAAACTTAATAGAATTTTAAAACTACATGTTCTAATTTTTTTTTATTGCTGAACTGTGGTTTATAACAATCTTTTTCACTGTCTGAAGAATAAAAGTTCTTACTGTTTAATAAACAGGCGTTTGAACTGGGCAAACGGGGTGACAGCACTGAACATGAGATCATTGCAGCATAGTGTAGCAAACTGGCACCCTGCCTTTTCACCCCTTTGCTTCGGCAGATTTGTGCAATCCCCATTTATAAAATCAGCACAGGGGCTAGATGAATTCTCTGGTCTCTTCTACCTCTGTCACTGTGCAGGCACTTGCAACAAGGATTGGTGCAGCTTTTGCGCAGTGCTTTGTGCTTGGAATTTCGAGAAGAACGAAAAAGAAGACAGGCATCCTGGTCCTATTCCGAGAAATAACAGGAGCCTAAGAAGAAATAAATCTGAATTTGTCCTAGATACAAGAGTGATGGAAAAAATGTGAATCTCCTGCTTCAAAAAAAAAAAAAAAAAATCTGGCATGTTTAACTACAGAGACATCAGGATGTGTTAGAGCTTCTTAAAACAATATAACTAAATGAACCTAAGTGATTGTTTCTTTTACTTACCAAAAAAAATCTGTATTTTATTTTATTATTGCTTAAATAGCAATATTTGGCAGTGGGTGAAAACGTACCTTTCATAACAGGTATATCTTATTTTTCTTTTATTTTCTTTTTTTTCCATTTTAAACATGTTATTTTGAAACTGAGTCCTTGTGTATCAAATTTACCGTAGTCAATCAATCACACCTCATTTGTTTTTACTAACTTTTTGTTTCACTGTGTTTGATCTTATACTGCTAAAAATAGAAAAGTAAACAAACAGGAAAAAACAGAAACTATATAAAATAAGTAGTTGGCACATTTTATCTTAGCTAAGCACTGAAGTTACTCAAAGATTTTAATGGTTATATGTGTTTAGTATAAGCTTTGGTTATCTGTAAGAAAATGGGTATTTGGAGCTGGTTGTTATGGAAAGTCCATTTTTTTTTTTATATAGTGTGACTCATGCTTTCAATTCCTAAAGAGAGGAGTTGGGGGGAGGGGGGCAGAAAAAGTTAAAGCTGTAGGAGAAGATCACTCTTGCAAGCTGTATATTAGAGCAAAGTTATTATTGAGTTGGTTCACATACAATCTTACAATTTGTGTTTAAATCCATTACAAAGAATTCAGTGTAATAAGCACAGGAATAAAAAGGCACATTATTTGTAGTTTCATGCAGCAAGCCTGGTTTGCTGCTAGTAACAGTGCCTATTTTAGGATGTTTGGTAAATCAGCACTTGTCCGTGAATAGTTGAAACTGTGCTTAAGATACCTATTCAATATTTTTGTGAGAAGTGCATACAAAGTTATTGTAAGTTTAAAGCACAGTGCTGTGTCAGCAGATCAATTGTTTCTTAATCATTTTGCCTGTCTTTGGAAATAAATTGCTAGGCAATTGGAACAGTTTGTAAAAAAATTCATTTTACCTGGCAAACAATGAAAGTATTGTCCAAATCAATATTTTTTTATATATTTTCAGTATGACTTTTTTCAGTCTTCATCTGTTCTTTTGAATCTTTTATTAAAAAGTCCCTGGACAGAAAATACTTTTGAGACACAAAATGTGTGTTCATTGAAAACTTTGATTTTCTTATGTTTAAAAAACTGTAATTTTTTGTTCCTTTTCTTATACAAACTTTATAACTATCTTATGGCTTTACAAAATATATTTAGTGAAGTTTAAACATGTATTTCACAATTTATAGATTGCCAGTTGGATAGCTGATCTAAGACTACCTGCTGAATTGTGCTACTTTATATTTTTGTTGCTTTGCAGTGAATTGTGGGAAATTACTAAATGGAGATCATATATGTATAGGAAAGATATAGCTCTATTCACCTATATTAAAAAGAACAAATTTATTGTGATTTCCCTCCAATATTTGCATAAAAATAACTACATATGTCAATAATGTTTATTCGTATAATGGAAAACCTATTCTTGCATTCTAAAGAACATAATTCTTTTGTAAATTTAAGCATAGCAATCAAATTATATATTTTTCTGAGTTTTTACAAAAGTATCTTTTTAAAAATTATTGTAAGTGTAATTGAACTTAACTGTCTCCAATATTTTTATATTAAGTTCCATGCTAAATTAAAATCAGATAAGCATCTTTAAGCAAACCTTTTTTTATTTTCTACCAGGTGTGCACTTCTGTTTTTGGAATTGTTAATACAATTTTAAAAATTAGAAAAGAAAGAAAGAAAGAAAGAAAAATACAAATAACACAGTCACTTTGCCTAAGAGTGTGTGGCTCACTGCATGTTTTGCCAATGGCCTTCAGAGGGGCGTTGGTTTTAGATCTTTAAAATTATGGCTGCTATCCTTTTACATATTTCATGTTCTAAAAATACTTTCACAGACTGGACCGTCTCATTATTTCTCTCTTAATCGTTTTCTTGTTTTAGTGCAAGGAAAAATTAAAACGGAAATGAAAAATGAAGAAGTTGGTTATACCAGAAATCAGTGAAGGTAATAGTGATCTTCTTAAACATTTTTGCATATATAAAATAAACAAATATTTTATATATTTTTTTTTAAATAAACAAAGCTGCAGGCAAGAACACTGAAAATTCTAATGTGAAAGCATTGTCTTTTTGTTAAAAGGGAACGTGACAAAAATAATCTTACAGATATCTATTAAACTTTTTTCTTTGATTGTTTTCTGTTGGGAATAGTGCACTACTGGTTGTGTTTATACTTTTTTCTGTGCAGCTTTAGACTAAACTGAAAAATCAATATATAATTTAGATCTTTTACAATATATATGAAATGCAGTGACCAATGTGGGTTTTTTTATGGAATGTTAAATACCTCTCTGTCATTCCTAGAAATGGAAATATCTGAGAAGTACTCTCCTATAGCATCCATTAGAATCAATCAGTAAGAGATATAAGCAGTCAGTATCCATGCGTTTCATGATATAAGTATTCTAGGCATAGGGATTGGCTTTTATGACAAGATATGTTAACCCTTTGGCTTCAGCAGAAATCGTGTATAAAGTTTTATTACTCTTGAATGCACACATGTTGTACATAAAATCATAGCAAGTTTAAAACACACATTTCTGGAAAATAATTTGTTTAAACAATTACAAAAAAACCCCAAGTAACATACTGTAGATGTTCTAAGATTTAATTCACTAAATTATTCAAAAACACAATGGTCATTCACAGGCATTAGATCATTGTTGTCGTTATCAAACTAGAAGTATTTGCTGCAATTTTCCAGATACTGAACAGAGTATGGGCCTGATCCAGTATCCCTATGCTAGCAGTACTCTCACTCTCTTAAATGAAAATTTTGCGAGATTAAGGACTACAGAGTTAGGCCTTTAATGGGAAACAATTTAAGGTGGATACTGAAATCTAGTTCAGATACAGATTTTCAGCTGCAGATTTTCAATAACCTGCTAAAACCAAATCATCTCTACAGCAGTTATTTTAACAAGTACACCTCTGCTACCAATATTTTAAAAATACATTTGTAGTTATGCTGTTTTAGAATTACATTCATTTATTATATATTGATCTTTAAAATATTGAGATGAAATTGCATTCATGTAAAATATTTACATTATAAAAACATGTCTGTCTGTCTCACCTGTTGAGTTACTGAATATTTCTACAAAGGGCCTGTTCAGATGAGGCACCATACTTTGGGTCAGTGAAAATAAGGGCGAATTTGGTTTATAAGTTAATCTTGAAGTTTTACCAGGAAGCAATATTGTTTGGAATTTTAGTGAACAAAATATATAAACTATTTTCTGGGGGGTTATTTTTATATGCTTTGCTTAATAATCAAGTTCTTGGTAAGAAGTACCTGTAAGCATTGTAATATGATGAAATCTCCAACCAGTCTTTGCAGTGTTATATGTTGGAGCCCCGCTCTGATACATGATGGATTTTCAGAGACAGTGGGTTGATTTTCATTGTTGGTTTGTAGTATGTTTCATATTCAAGCACAGAAGCCAAACATATAGTGTTCATATTATTTCACATCTAATTATGGGACCCAATCCTGCATTCTTTGGGCCTGCAAAACTCCTATGGAAGTCACTGTGAATTTTGGATGCTCCATTGTTACAAAGTTTATGCAAAATGATGTTTATTCTGATTACGGATAAAAAGATTAGATAGTAAACCTGTTAAATATTGTAGGTTTTTTGTATTTTCCTCTTTTTTAAAAAAATAGCAAAGTTATTTTCTGAAGGCCAATCGTTGGATGATATATTTTTACAGTTGGTTTAATTATAAATGCTTCACAAGTTATTCCGTCCTAAGTGTTCCACATTTCATTTAAAATGGGAGATGCTAGCTGTTGGTGCCAATTGGCATAAACCCGTAGATCCGATCTTGTGGTAAAGTATACTGCACAAGCTCGTTTCTATGGGTCTGTGTCACTCTGGTGATCTGGCAAAAGATTACGTGACAAGCTACTTGGTCATATTTGAAAATCTGATGTCTAAGTGATTGCCTCAAGTAAACGTGGATTTTGGACTTTTTTGTTAAACGTTTATTTCTGTTGTGCTTCTGTTCTCACATGCCCTATTAGTGTGTTAATTCATTTTGTTCCATTTGACTTTTTTAAAGCACTCGTCTTAAAATCAGGTTAAAAATTTATACTCATATTTAAGGAACTTAAATATTTTTTTCACAGAGCAAGGGTAGGGTATACTAGTTTTAAATAAATACATAACATTACATAATGTTAAATTCAAATAGCATGTGGTCAAAGGCAATAACTAAATTTGGATGTCTACTTGACTTTTATTTTACAAGACACTAAAGTGACCACAGTAAGTTCTTTTAGCAATATAGTTGGATTCACATCATCCCTTTACAAGATTTTTTTAAAAGGAAAATAACTGGATGAAACAGATTGCTAGCAATGCCCTCAAAATAGACAAATATGTATTTTCATTATAATGTTGAAAATGGAACATGACTGAAAATAGAGTTAACTATATTTAACATTTTCGAAATCCACCCGCTAGGGAGCACATAGATATGTGGCTGCCATATTTGAAAGAGATGCTGAAGATGCGAAGAAGACTTTATGGTCATCGTTGGAAGCTGTGTGCATCCGGGTTGAGGTAGTAGGTTGTATGGTTTAGAGTTACACCCTGGGAGTTAACTGTACAACCTTCTAGCTTTCCTTGGAGCACACTTGGGCCATCGAGGAATTCATCATCATTTTAATCTGATCAGGGAAACTATGCAAAAAGGTATTGTGTTACGGCTATACAGAATAATCACTCTAAAGCTTTATTGATGTTGAAATAGTCCTGATTATATGATTATTTCATTCACATCCTGTTATGAACAATGCTAACATGTTCTCCTAATGGACTGTGACTACACGCTACAGACATTTAGAAAAGAGTGATGGTGCTTTAATTCCATTAAAAACAAGGCTTTAAAACTTGATTTTAATTTACAGATTGATAAAATATCAAGTATTAAATATGGTGCTAATTTTCTCTAGGATTAGCTAATCCTAAATAGTTGAAATTTGTTGATATTCTGCTACTGTACAGAAACAAACTATTTAAAAAATACTTACTTCTCCTTATGACTCTTTGGAATAAATATTGCATCACGCTGCTTAGGTAGATACATAGTATTATTGTTTAGTCCTAAGCTTTGTGTGGGAATGTGATATCCTTTCTTATGCATACATTGTCCTACATTGTCACCTTGGTTCAAACCTGGAGCTCTCCTACTCTTCCATTGTTAGATTTCAGACACCACTCTGCCCAAGAATCTCAGTATTGACTTGCAGCACTCCAGGCATTCTAGTTCTGGGTCCTCCCTTAGTTCTATCAATGTATCTGAATCGTGACCACCATACTCCATTTGTTCATAATCAAACTCAAAACAGTCTCCGTACTAAACTTTAGATTTTTAGGATTTAATTCTGGCATACAGCCATAGCCCATCAGGAGATGAAAGAGACCCTGCCTATATCTCCCAGAGCTCCAGCAAGCATATTAAAGAGGGTGCAGTATGTGCTCATTTCTGCAGCCAGCCCAGCGGGGACAGGGGCTATGGTTCCAGCTGCTCCTGCTCCCTTTGCAGAGATTAGTGCAGATACTAGAGCTAGCACTGTAGAGAACTTTGTACTCCTTGAGTGCAAGTCACCTATTTTGGGGGCAGGGGCGGGGGGCAGGAAAATGATGATAGAGTTTAGTGGAGAGAAAAATACTTTGACCTAGGGCAGTTAATCACTTTTCAAGCAAAACAAGTGGATGAGTGTGTATAAATCAGAGACTGTTTGATTTTTATGTCCTGTGTTAAATATCGTTATCGTGTACTTTCCCTTCTGTCTACCATGGCCCTAAAAAAATCATTTACATTATGTATATGAGTACTTTTGACAGACATTTCATCAAATAGATAAAACAATCCAAGGACTATCATGTTTAGGCCTTGTAAGGTTTAAAAAGGCATTATATTTATTGATCAATTGATACAAGGCACTCTTAAGCCAAAATAAGAATTCCACACAAGGGATTGCACTGATTTAACTAAATCATTTTCTTAACCAATTTAATTAAATTGGTACAACTTTCCCAGGTAGATAAGGCCTTGCTGATCAGAAGTATAAAGGGGATGAAATTTTGTAAATCATAGCATTACTAATAAGAAATATAATAGTGGAGCACATTGTATTTTTTCAGCAGTGAGACCTCTAATGCCGTCTTCCTAGCAAATAACAAAGCTTTGTATAAAATGGGCATTGTTCTATGTTGGTGGTTATATTATGTCCAGTAGACTAGCTTTCTTCTGAAATTAGCATTAAATAGGTCATTCTCTGAGATTATTTAAATATGTGACCATTTATATATTGTGTTTTACAAAAGACTTGAAAATGTTTTGCTGCTATCACCCTAAATCAAAGGCAGGAAATAAAACTCATTCAGTTCTACTATAAGTGAAGGCCAGAGCTTTCATTAGTGAGAATTTTTAACCACATAATAAAGTTCCCAGCAAGAAAAGAAAAGAGAATATGTCCAGTTTCAATGTACTGCCTGTGCAGGTCCCAGACCCTTGGGGACAAAACAGGAATCGCAAACCAATGAAATTTGCCTCAAGCTGGAATCTCCGTTGGGGAAGAAAATTGGGCTGGTAGGAGGCATGTCTTGAATCTGTGCATGATTGAAAAGCCTTTCCCACCATGCTAACATGGCATAGCGCTGTCTACTCTTTGCTAGCTTTGTACTCATTTTTGTTATGGCTCAGAACCACAATTACTAAAAAAAGAATTCCTGCCATCCTAACACTGTGACAAAGGTCAGATCAAACAAGCAACCTGCTATAGACTCTCTTTTTTTGAGGTGCTTCCTGAATGTATCAGTAGGAACAAGAAACCTATCTCACCCCACCTGCCATTATGAACAAGGTGGGAGGATGGATAGTCTGAAGGTCTCCAGTGGAGAAGCATGAAAGAGCTCCCCTCCGATCAGCAATCTTAAATTCCCCATGTTGCAGTGGGAAACAAGTAAAACAGTCTGGCAGACTCCTAACCTGCAAGTTTTCATACAAGAGATCACTGGCTTACAGTGGCCAAGCATGTGCAGAGGGAAATTCAGATCCTTTCCTTTTGATTTTCCTCCCCTTGCCCTGTGAGGTATGGGAGGAGAGGAAACCCATTTTTTCAATTTTTTCAATTTTTAATTGAATTTACTTTTGCTGATTAATAGCTGTAGCAAGGAGATTAGGAAATTGTACCTGCATGATAGATGCTTGAAAAGTGTAAGAGCTAGATTATGTTTTTGAGAGACAACCTTGATTAGGGGGTGGTGTGGAGTTGCTCCAAGCCAGTGGGGGTGTGCATCAGACAGTTTTAGTGAGCTGCAGTTAAGCGAGTGTGGAGAATGTGTTGCTCACCCAGGAGGCTGAGCTGGGGCCACTCCCAGTCTAGACAAAAAGGTTTATTGTCCTTTTTGGATTAAAAGTGGCCCCAGTCATCACCAGTACATTGTCGTCTTTTGTTTTTATTTTCTTTTTTGTAGTTTAATTCCTTTGGAAAGAGATGTCACTGCTATTTTCTGCCAACAAAGCAATATTTTATATTAATTTTACAAAATAAGGAGGATTGTTTATTCTGATCTGAAACCAAATAGAAATGACTGGTACAGAAACTGTGGGAACGTTTCTTTGGTCTTTTAAATGCATGATATAATTATTATTCTATCCAGTATAGTTTAGAGGTTGCCATGCAAATTTTCCTTGTGTCATCATTAACTTTAATTAAAATGTTTTTACTTTGCAATGTGTAATACGTTGTTTCAAGAGTTATCAAGTTATGTGCACAAATTTATGGGAAAGTCAATTAATTTTGAAGCAGATTAAAGCAGAGAATGAAAAACAAAAAGAAAGGAATCTATTAAGTACAGCTGGATGGAGCAGGTTATGTTCTTTAGTTTCATTTTGAAGCCATAAAATATATAGTCTGTGTTTTTGCAAAACATGGCATTCTTGATCTTTAAAGATGATTACTAGGATGCCAGAATACCAACTGATCAAGCAGTAATTAGCATTGTGTTGCTGTGTTGTGTTTTCTGCTTTAGGAAATAAATGCACCCCTATAACATAGTTTATCATGAATGTTTTCAAGTATAGGACAAATCTGGCAATATTTATTCACATAAGTAATCTTTTCTAAAGTAAGCCCATTGATTTCAAGTAGTCTCAGTACTTTATCTTCACTTATACTGCCTGTAGGCATAGGGAATATTCACATGTGTAAGAGTTGCAGGATTGGGTTTAAAGGTATGGGCATCTTGAACTCCCATTGATTTCTCTGGGAGATACAGGTGTTCAGTACCTCACAGGGTCTGGTCCATGGAAAGAAATATTCCAACAGTTCTGTATATGTTATTGCAGAGATGCTGACCAGCCAAATGTGCTTGTCAATTGTACAGATACCTTTTTGGAAATTAGCATAAACCATAACCTGGTTCCAAACCCACAAACTTTTTGGGTGTTCAAAGTATGGATACAAATTTTTCAGGTTGCACCCATGCCAAATGCATGTAAATCAACTCATTTGGGTAAGGTAAAGAGAATAGAAAGGCACAAATCCAAAGAAAATATATACAGAAAGGACACTTTGGGGTTAAAAATCACGGGCCAGATTCATGGATACAGTGTGGATGCTTTGAGACAGTCCAGTGAAACAAAGCAGCCATCAACCCAGTTTAGCTGACTGGTTAAGCCAGGTTTATAGCTACTCTGCATTGCCAAAAAAATACGAAGGAGCTGGAGCATATCGGTGAATCTGGATTTGTATAGTTTTAAGTGATATATTTTCAAATCCATGTTAGATATAATCCCTTAGGTTATCAAAACTGAAAGAAATTTTAAAAACTGATTATCTTTTCATAGTTTCTGCTGGTTTTCATTTAATGTGGACAAAGGAAAATAAACTAGTCAATTTTACTATAGTTTTTAGTCTCTTTCACTTTCTCTTGTCAGGAACTAGCTCAAGGAACCAGTCTTTTGGCTTGAGAATGTAAGGGAATGTTTAAACCCAAAGCAAAGAAATGTTTTCACTGACATTTTTAAAAGGGACAAATCCACTAACAGCATTTATCAGCCTGTGAAACTTTTCTTTGTCACCATTCAGGAGACCTACAATAGATTGCTTATCAGATAAAGGTGGAACAGAATTACACTTGATATTTTTTGTTATTTTGTCATGGTTTCACATGACAACCTGTTACCTAGTCAGGGTGGTCTCCAATGCAATTTCCTCTATTAAGTTATTTTTAATAAAACTAAAATGTTGGGTCTGAAAGAGTCTCTTTAAACATGACTATTACTTTTATTAGACGAGTAAATGCAAAAAGCTAATGTGCATTATATTTCCCACAAGAATTAAGCTTATTTCAGCTTGGTCTTTTCTCACCTAGTAAAAATATTTACATCCAAGTGATGTTTTTTGGCTGTGTTTAACTTTGTACATGGTTGCTGGGGCTTTCAGCTCTATTTTATTGGTAATGGTTTAATTACAATTTATGTGGCAATTTCAGTTACATTTGATGCAGTATTTCCTTTCCTCCACCCCCTCTTCTGTATTACTGGTTTGTTCCTGTAACACACACACAGTAGGGAAGAGCGTTGTGTTTCTGCAGTAGATCTCGCATATGAAACTTTCAAAGAAACATTAATTCATATTTCTACATGTGTGGGCTAGGATAGAAGGAGAAAATACTTGGAAAAAATAGGTGTATTCTTGTCTTCTCCAAGAGAAGCACAGCATACCCTGTGTAGAATTCTCCTTTTTTAGATAGATATGTATGTTCAGAATTGGTTATGTCCAGTCTTCAGATTCATGTGATTAATATTTAACTTGGACCTATGCAATGTTGGCCATATGTCTATACTATGTGGTCATTTAAGACCCCATGTTCAGTGCTATAATAGCACATATGGAGTGCCCACTGTCTTTAATGCCCTGGCCCCAACTTCCTTTGGAGATGGAATTCTCACCTGAATCACACTGCTTGTGAACCTGATCTAATGACTTTTCTTTTTGGTGCTGGGTGTGGTGGACAGGCCTAAGCGCAAATGTTTCTGGTATGTTCAAGCCAGCTGGCCAGCACACCAGGAGCATCAGGAAGATGATGCAAAGTCAACCACAACACACTGTGTCCCAGACTGCTCGCATCAGAGTTCAGACAGTCTTGTCTGCTACCTGCTTTTAGAGTCATTCTGTATTTTATTATTTTCTTAGTATATACATATATATTCTATTGCCATTTACCAGTTACTGCCCTGATCTGTGCATTTTGAATCTCTCAGCCAAGCTACTTGAGCTTTTGTTTTCAGTGTTGGCCTTATGCTTATCTAGGAAATACATACCCTCATATAACCATTCATTTCTCTTATATGATCTTCCACTTGTCTCTGGTTCATGTTTGAATTTGTTTCCCTGTTGCTCCATTCCTACTCCTTCACTCGCTGATGACAATTTTGCTAGTGACACAGCCTCCAGAGACTGCAGAGAAGCACAGAAAAGACAGATTTGGGTTTTGCAGAGGTTTGGGGTTTGCCCACAGTCAAGGAGTGCTATGGGAGACTGAAGGGGAAGATGGAAGGGGAGGGAGGAAAGTGTTCTGACCCCAGGTGCACAGGGAGCCAGGTGCTTAACCAAACTGAACCAGAACACAGCTGGCATGGAGGGGTTGTGTCTGCTCTTCCAGCCAACAGACTGGAGCATCAGTCTTGCGACAGAGTTGTATGACACCATAACCTTGGATTCAGTGAGCAGATATGACATCTTTAACCACTATGTAACACTTCCTACACAGAGCCTGAAAATTTGGGTTTCATATGGGTGGATAGATTTCAAACTCTGTTCTTGGATTCTGAGCCTTCTGAGGTTTGCCCATGCATAGACCTACCTTTCTAGTTTCTAACCAGATCCACAGCTTTGAAAATAGGTGATTGATAGTCCTTGAAATGTACTGTATGTATTTCATTTTGCAGTGATATGCACTGTGTAGATCTGAGAGGAGAGTCAATAGAACTCTTAGAAATACCTTATCTGCTACAGTCATTACATTTTGGTGTGGTAGAGTAGCTTGCTTATCTATATTTTTGTTTATTTTAAAAAAAAATCTAATCTTTCTGATGATTCCTAAAAATATACTTTTACCTTCTCTTTATATGATTATCTCTTTGGGGTGAGAGTAGCTCAAACTCCATGCGTATTCAGGGCTGGTTCAAGGTTCTGCACAACCTCATGAGGCTGATCAGCTGAGCAGATGCACAGGAATGCCCATTCGCGCCTTGTATGCCATAGAAACAGACCCCTGTGAGGGTGATCCAGGGTTTCCATTACTCCACGCAACTGGCTTTGAGGAGTGTGGCCACTATTTTAGCCCATATGAAGACTCACTCATGTTTATCCTGACTGGAGGGTGGATTCACCTCTCTGACCACTCTTACCTTTGCAGGGCTCAAATGCTTGGGCTTTATGCAAGTGAAGTGAATCTCACCCTAAGTCTTTGAATGTGACTTCCAGCAGTGGCTGTGTTAACTTGTGCCAGTTCTGAGGGTGTCCTTCTGTGATGTAGAGTCTTGTCCCGAGGAACTAGATTGTGACCAATGGCACCTCCTATTTTTCATTGAATGTCTACCAGATTTTGAAAGTTTTTGGCCTCTACCAATCCAGGCCACATTTAATTAGCAATGACCTATATGCATTAAGATCCCGATTCCATTTCTGATTTCTCGAGCCTGATGGTTTATAGTCATTTTCTGAGGCAAGTATTCTAAAACACTAGGGGTTAGATTTGGTATTATGGGCAGGCTTCAGGATACAATATTTATTAATAAACTGAATCCTATATTGGAAAAGAATTTCATTAATATACCTCATTACAATGTACTAGAAGATTACTGTTTTGCTGAAATTATTTGGCTTCTAGTCTAAATATCTTATTATTTACAAGTTTTAGTCTAAATATTTTATTATTTACAGGTTTTATTGTTACCATTATTGACATTTCTAATGAAAACCAGGGCCAGTTTTTTTTTAAATGAGTAACAAATATGTAACAAAGTTGGCACCTAAATTCCTGTTTAGGGTAAAAAAATTTAAAAGCTCTTAAATCTTGTTTTCAGAAACATCTTAGGAACCTGAGTCCCATTGACTAACAAGAAGGCTTAGGCTCCTCAGCACTTTTGACAATGGGACTTAGGCTCCTAAGTCATGTAGTCACATTTGAAAATTTTCCCCTAAGGTTCATAAATAAGTGGCCTGATTTTCAGTATGATGCATGTGGACTGCTCTGCGGTGCTGCAGTTGCTCAGTACTTCTGAAAATCAGGCATTTATTATTTAAATGTCTAATTATGGATTTACAGGACATGCCTAACTTTAGGCACTCAACTTTTAAAACATTGTCCTAACTTTCTTACCATTGTACAATTGGTGCTAATACTGTATACTGATTCTGTAGTTTGTGGACATTGTGCAAATGTGAAAAATAAGAATATTGGCAAAAGGATCATGAAGGAAATTAGCAACTGAACACTGGGCTCATGTAATATAGGCCTAAACTCTGCTATGTACTGTGCAGATACTCAAAGGGGCTGGTGAGTAAGGATCTTTCTCCTCTTCCCCATATGCAGGGGCAGCTCTGCATTTTTTGCTGCGCCAAACACAGCAGTCAGGAAGCCTTCGGTGGCAGTTCTGCGGGAGGTCTTCTGGTCCCGCGTCTTCAGCGTACCCGCCGACAAATTGCCACTGAAGCAGTGGGACCAGCAGACCTTCCGCAGAAACGCCACCCTCACGATGACTGGCACCACCCACCCCCACCCGCTTGCCACCCTAGGCACGCGCTTGCTGCGCTGGTGCTTGGAGCTGCCCCTGCCCACATGAGGAATTCTGGATCCTTACTCGGATCTGCTGAAGGGGCTTTTGCCTTGTCCCCTGTTCTGCGTTCAAGCATGTTGATGTCAGTGGCGCATGCAGGCTTCTGCTGTGAGGAACAGTCAGCACAAGGTTACAGTGGGGTCTCATGAAACACTCTGTGCTTCAGCTGCTGCGATGGCTCTTGTGCCAGAATCACTCTACCCCTCTGCCCTAGGCAAGGCCTTCAAGGCAAAGGTTAGATTTTGCTTATAGTGAGGAAAGCTCAGAAATCAAAGTTAATATTTGGCTGAAAATATTTGAAATATGTGTAAAATGTATTTGTCTAGCTACGTTATTATTTATTAGATATATAGGTATGCAGACATACAAGATGTTTTAACAATATAAGGAATAAGTTTAAGGTTCCAACACTGCCTCTGGGCCTGTCTGGGGTCATTCCAGTCAGTAGGCCAATGGCATGGGGATCCATGCTAACAGAAGGCCCAGGTAATCTCAAGCAAACAGTGCTGTATCTTTCAGTGTGAATAGCTGTAGCTTTGTCATGAGGATGCCCTTTAAATTAGGAGAAGCTGGCTATTTCACTACTGCATAGAGTCTTCATTTCTGTATATGACCCTAGTTTAATGACGTTCTTTATTATGTAACATGTTGGTAAGGCTGACTTCCAGTTTTATGGATTGTGCCTTGAATTTATCTGTGTCTGAACTCTTTTTTCAACAATGACTTACGACAGGTCTAGTGAAAATATCTTTGGTATTTTTGGTCAGTTCTGTCTCCTTGGATAATATACCATTTAACTTTTACTTGATTTAAAACTATTGATTCTTGCAGTAACATTTGTTTAATTTATATTAACAATAGACTGGATAAAAAATCACATTTTTGGTGATTTTCAACTAGGATTTTCAATGGCTCCTCTCAGTGTTTCTGTCAGTCCCCTGGCAGGATATAGAAAATATTTTATTCACCAGCCTCTGTAAACAGATGAACTTCCAGTTAAGAAAAATAATGGCACCAGCCTTTTCTGGAGGCTAGACAGAAAATTGCTGTTCATCTTGTGGTTACACCACCCTTCTGCAGTTCTGCCCTGCTGCTAGTGGCGGTGCTGCCTTCAGAGCTGGGTGCCCGGCCATCAGCCACCGCTCTCAGGCTGCCTAGCTCTGCAGGCAGTGCCACCGCCAGCAGCAGCAGAGAAGTAAGGGAGACGATATCATACCTCTTCACTTCTGTGTAACGTTTGACCTTTGTCTACAAGGGAGACTAAGGCAATTTTGGGGGAGCTATAGCCCCTGCAAACTCCCCCATCCCCAGCACCACCCCTGACTGGAGAAAAGAGAAAGACCGAAGGGTGAAGGAAACAGGTATATCTCTGATCAAGGGAATTAGGAGAAGGATAAAGGATAAAGGAGGAAGGTAAGTTGAAGTGGGTGTATACAAAAGTGTGTAGGGGGTGCATAATGGAGGGGGCTCTGGAGTATTTGTGCATGGGAATGTAGGGGGTTCAAGAAGGAGGGGGAGGCTGGAGTGTGTGTGCAGAGGAATACAGGGAGATGCAAGGAGCAAAAGAAGTTTGGAAGATGGTGAGAAGGGAACTGGAATGTACGCTCTGGCTGCTTTGCACTGTTCTGATGAAACAAAGTGCCTTAACTCTCCTGTGGACTCTGGTTGCTCTGTGCAGCTCCAGGGTGGCATAAAGTAGCCAAAATTTACCAGTAAATCTATCCATAGAAGTTAAAATGAAAATGATTAAAAGTCAAAACATGGCATCTTCAGATAATTAAAAATGTCACATGGCAATGACTCTCTTTGGGTTTCTTGTTTTAGTCTTCATGTATAATCTTTTTTAAGGAAAGGCACAGCTAAAAATGGCATTAAAATTGAGTTACTGTTGAAAATACATAATAGTGATTTAGGGTAACATACAGTACAGCAATGTTGCAATCCTAAAAGCAATAATTACAAACTAAGAAAATTCAGAATTGAAGGATAAACTTAAATCCAAATATGTTAAAATATGGAAAAACGCAATAAGGGCATTCAAATATACTGAATTCTGCCCTGTACTGACACAATTTGGGGGATGGGGGGAATCTCATGTGTCTTTAAAAATCAGATCAGTGTGATATAGGACCACAAAAAATAAAATGCCACAATCATAGTCCTATAGTTATTGTATAGTTTCACTACAAGGCAAAGTTTAGGTTGTTGGGAGGCATAACTGTGCCTTAACTGAATTTCCATACTTAACAGGAAGTAGCAGGAATCCAAAATTAAAAACCTGAATTAAAAAGGATAAGAAGCTACCAAATGTTGTGTGATGTATAACTAATCTGTAAAACTCTCTACCATAAAATAGCGTTGAAGGAAACCCTGGGTAAAATTAAAAAAATTCAACAATTGTATGAAAAAGGATGGTATTTGTAGTTGCACTGGGACTAGGAATCCTCCTGGTTCCCAGCATAAACTGGATAGTTGCTGGACTCAGGAAGAACTTCCTCCTTCTGATAATTTTTACAATTATGTTCATTACGGGAGAGTTATGCCACTAAATGCTGATCACTTCCAGAGACAGGCTGCTAGACTAGGAAGTTAGTAATTATTCCATTAATGAGCTATCTCATTAATTCAACCTACATGTCACTAAATTTGTTCAATCCATAAAAATCTTTGCTATTGCAAGTCTCCAGCTGATTAAAAAAAATAATTATCAATGGTTCAAATTTTCCTATTAAAACCATATGGAGAGTATGAGCTGTCTTAACACAGCAGTAAATATACTGGAGGATATCTAGATCTTAACTTCAGCTATTTCAGGCATTGAGTTCAGTGCTCCAGATGTCAAAGTGGAGTTTTAAAAAGTCCATTCAGACAGTTGTTTTGAAAAGGAAGCTAGTCCATATACACATAACTATATTATACATGGACATCATTTTCAGTATTCCAACTTATAAAATTGCATTTTTGCATACATTTAGTATAGGAATCATTAAAAATTATTTAAAGAAATATACTACTAAAATATTGTCAGAAAGTAGAATTGTATAAGAAAAGAACATTTAGGGCTGGTGTACACTACTGTTTAAGTCAATGTAACTTATGTCTTTCAGGGGTGTGAAAAAGACACCCCTGAGCGATGTAAGTTACATTGACCTAAGCATTGTCCACGTTGGCGCTGTATTGGTGAGAGATGCTCTCCCGCTGACACAGCTTCCGCCTCTTGAGAGATGAAGTAATTATGCCAAGGCAGAGCTGTCTCCCATCGGCATAGCATAGCTTCACCAGACGTGCTACAGCAGCGCAGCTGTGCTGATGTAGAGCTCTAGTGTAGATTTGCTCTTAAACAGCCATTTATATGTGGTATAAATTTGTCTTAAAATGATCTTCAAGCACCAGCAAGGTACCCTCTGGCTCTTATTGCACACAAGGGAAAACATTAGATTGAAATGAGCTTCTTCATATCTGCAGCCAACTTTGAAGGGGAAAATAAACATTAAAATGTGTATTCATTCTTTTAAAACGTAATTAGCAATTTAGTAGACAGATGCTAATTATCTGCAGACATCTGCAACATGTGATCTATTTTACTGTATTTGTGAATCTGAGTTAGAAAACTCTACAATGTAGTCTGATCATAATCAGCTGTTTCTCTTCTGGTTTGAATTTGAGAGAACTGTGTTAAAGCTCAGTTACACCTATAAATCCACAATCTTGTATTTTATAAAGTGAATCTCTGAAAACATAAAGCCCCAGATGCACTGTTTGCATATTTTAGACTTGATCCTACATCACTGAGGTTTCCTTCTTTCTGCTTGGTTAATTTACCCAAATCCAATACAACTCCATACATTTACATTACTTGTAGTATCGTATTAGTGAGAGAATCTATTCATGATCACTGCTTCTAAAGCTAGTTCTAATTGAAACAATTATTTTTCCTAACAGGGCCAAATTCAGCTGCCTTATAACTCCATTGACTTAATCACTCGCAGCAGGGCTCAGTTTGTCTTAGAGACTAAATTTCTCTTTCCTCATTTCAGTGCAGACTGAGAAACTTTGTTTGGATCTATAACTTGTTTCTGAACAACTATTTAATGAAAATCAAAGCTATACAATCACAGTTTTTGGAACTTCTGCTTAAAAGTAACATTTAATTTTTACCTTTATGACAAAATTAGTTAACAAAAATAAGCGCTCATTAATCCATTAACACATGTAAAACGCTGGAAATAGATTAGGCACTTAATTTTTTTAATTATTTTTTTTAATAATTTCTTGTTTTTCTTAGTCACAAAACTCCATGCCCAATACAAGCAAATTCTCTGGTCTCAGACTTGCATCTCAAATGTGTGCAGAAACCAAGCATATATAATACCTGGCTATTAAAAAATAAAAGATAAAAATTCACCTACTATAACTTTTAGGAGAAATGTGTTCATATATTTAATAGAGTAAATTAAAATATATTTAAATAAAATTCAGGCTCAATAACCCTTAGAAGTCATCCTTTGCTAGCAGTAACCACAGGGTGGTATCTGAGATACCACAGTTTATCACTATGCTTGGAGTCAGAGATGCCAGTGATAACTTTGTAGTTAAGAGTTACCACATGCTTATTTTTTAATGCCTGCTTTTCCTCTGTGGGCCCCAATTCAAGAAAATACTTAAGCATGTGCCTAACTTTAGACTTTTGAGTTGTATCGACGTAAATGAGACAACTTGTGTTTATGTTAGGCCTGGTCTACACTACGAGTTTATGTTGAATTTAGCAGCGTTAAATTGAATTAACCCTGCACCCGTCCACATAATGCAGCCATATTTGTCGACATAAAGTGCTCTTAAAATTGATTTCTGTACTCCTCCCCGACGAGGGGAGTAGTGCTGAAATCGACATTGCCATTTCGAATTAGGGTTAGTGTGGCCGCAATTCGACGCTATTGGCCTCCGGGAGCTATCCCATAGTGCACCATTGTGACCGCTCTGGACAGCAATCTGAACTCGGATGCACTGGCCAGGTAGACAGGAGAAGCCCCGCGAACTTTTGAATTTTAGTTCCTGTTTGCCCAGCGTGGAGCGCTGATCAGCACAGGTGACCATGCAGTCCCAGAATCAAAAAAGAGTTCCAGCATGGACCCTACAGGAAATACTGAATCTGATCTCTGTATGGGGAGATGAATCTGTTCTTTCAGAACTCCGTTCCAAAAGACGAAATGCCAGAACATTTGAAAAAATCTCCAAGGCAATGATAGACAGAAGCCACAACAGGGATTCAACACAGTGCTGCATGAAACTTAAGGAGCTGAGACAAACATACCAGAAAGCCAAAGAATCAAATGGATGCTCATGGAGGGAGGGGCGACTGATGACTGTGGCTATCCCACAGTTCCCGCATTGTCCAAAAACCATTTGAGTTCTAGGCTGAGCTCCCAATGCCTGAAGAGTCAAAAACACTGCTGCGGGTGGTTCAGGGTATACGTCGTCAGCCCCCCCCCCGCACCCCTTCCCTCTGTGAAAGCAAAGGGAAAAAAATAGTTTCTCGCCTTTTTTCAATGTTACCATATGTCTAGTGGATGCTGCTGGCAGACGCAGTACTGCAGCACTACACAGCAGCATCCCTTTGCCTTACCTTGCCTTGCCTTGCCTTGCGGACGGCAGACGGTACAGTATGACTGGAATCCGTCATCATCGTCCGTAGGTGCTCCTGGCTGGCCTCGGTGAGGTCGGTTGGGGGTGCCTGGGCAAAAATGGGAATGACTTAAGGTCATTCTCTTCTTTAAATTTTGTCTAATGGAGATTCAGTCCTGCCTGGAATATCATGGCAGCTAGAGGCTTCTTCCTCAGGCTACTCTCCCAGTCAGCAGCACTGTGCGGTCGCGCCTACCCCTTGCTACCAGGGCTCACAATCGGATACTTAGACCTCTACATTTTGCTGCAAATAAAAAAATTAAGCTGCCGTTTAGAACTGTCCCCCAACATACATATCCTGGGGCATTTTGTATTTCATCAGTGTCAACCAAAGGCGCCCACACAAATGGAGATTCAGTCCTGACTGTGCTTCTATTTTAGTGCTTATCACAGATTCCCATTTTCAGCTATAGGCTGAACAAGTGCAGAATGGTGGTTCACTCTACTTCGCTGTAAGCCAACTGCCCTCCCCTCCCCCCTTTGATCTCTGCTTGCAGAAGCAATAAAGTCAGTGTTGTTTCTTAGTCATGCATTTTTTTATCACTTCATCAAATGGGGGGATAACTGCCATGGTAGCCCAGGAGGGGTGGAGGAGGAGGGAAGCAATGGGTGGAGTTTTTGTAAGGGCACCCCTTAGAATGGCATGCAGTTCATCATTTCTGTGGGATGTCTGGGGCTCTGACCTGGAGCGGACGTTTGCCTCTCTGGTTCTTTAGTAGGCTTGCCTGATATTCTAGGCAGGACTGACTCTCCATTAGACAAAACTTAAAGAAGAGAATGTCTGAGGAGTCATTCCCATTTTTGTCCAGGCGCCCTCGACCGACCTCACTGAGGCTAGCCAGGAGCACCCATGACAGCAGCAGACAGTACAGTGTGACTGGTAACCTTCTTTGTGAACTTGCAAAGCAGCATACGGTACAGTAGGGCTGGTAACTATCTTTGCTAACTTGCAAAGGCAAGGGGATGCTGCTGTGTAGCGCTGCAGTACCGTGTCTGTCAGCAGCATCCAGTAGACATAGGATGACAGTGAAAAAAGGCTGAATGGGCTCCATGGTTGCTGTACTATAGCGTCTGCCCAGGCAATTCAGGGAAAAGGGAGTGAAATGATTGTCTGCCGTTGCTTTCATGGAGGGACGATTGACTGACGACATTTACCCATAACCACTCGGGACAAAATTTTGGCCCCATCAGGCATTGGGATCTCAACCCAGAATTCCAGTGGGCAGGGGAGACTGTGGGAACAATGGGATAGCTACCCACAGTGTAATGCTCCAGAAGTCGACGCTAGCCTTGGTACTATGGATGCACATCACCGAATTAATGTGCTTAGTGTGGCCGTGTGCACTTGACTTTATGCAATCTGTTTCCAAAAATAGATTTCTGTAAAATCGGAATAATCTCGTAGTGTAGACATACCCTAAGACACATGCTTAAGCACCTTGCTGAATAAGAGCCTGGGGTGAAATTCTGGCCTCACCAGGGTCAATAGGAATTTTGCCATTGACTTCAATGGGGAGTTCTTCCTGTATGTGCTTTTGTCTCTTTATATGCACTGCTTTAGCTCACCTTGATTTTTTAGGGCCTGATACAGTATAAAAAATAGAGATGGCTACAGCCTTAACATGAAAGGGTTAGTTTTTGTTTGCTTCTTTTTTAGTCAATGGTTAGATGTCTCAAGGGTCATGTAATTTACTGCAGATTTTGTAACACAGAGCAAATCTGGTCATTGTTTTACCTCTGCTTTTTGACATGCTTCCTATGACTCTGTGACCAGAAATAGCTTAATGCCAATGCTGCCTCCATAGACCTCTGGAACTCCCATTAGGTCATTAGTGGAAGATTTGGATAGTAACCATGTCTTTACCTAAATCCACAGAACAGCAGGGCAAAGGATTTGGAAAACATGGAGTGAATCCTGGCCCCAATTAAGTTAACAGGAGTTTTGCCATTAACTTCAGTGAGGCAAGGGTTTCACCCACGCTCTTTAAAACAAGATGAAGGAAATGTGTGCAGCCTACAGTGATGATGACTGAGGAGTCATGAAATTGTGTGGGCCGTGTAAGGATGCAGAAGTGGAGGCTAAAAAATTAAAAGTTTTATGGAGGAAACACTTAACTTTAAATGAGTAAAATTTTATAATTGTTTTCCTTTTCTAATTATTGTTACAACCTGCCAAGAAAAGTTGTGTTGTTTGCCATCATTAGAGGTAGTCAAGGCAAGAGCAGACAATATACCACTGGGGATGAGGTATTAAACTATGGAAACTGGCCTGCAACTGTTGACTAGATAACCCTGTGGATCACTTTGCCTTAATTTTTATGAAACTGTGAATGTCTTACTATCTTTGGAATAGCATTACCCAATAAATAATAATAATTAGTACTTATCTGAAACTATACAACCCAAATAGCTAATTGATAGGACACTAATCAACAAAGAATCATGGGCAGAAAAGGTGACTACTATAACTGTAAACTTTCAGTAACACAGAAAACATCGTGCAAATCTTTCACATAACTTTCTATCAGATAACGTTCTTTGGAGACTAGCTATTTGGGCTCTTGGGTTTCAGCAAACTTTGATTATTTTTCAGATAAAACCTACTATCTGAGGATATATCAGTTTTCATTTTGCTACTGTTCAGTGACATCCACTGAAAAATTACCATAATCTGTGAGTGAAAGAAAGGAACATCTATTCACCATCACATACATTAAGATTTCATTTCAAAGAGATATCAGTAACACTTAGTAAAGCAAGAGTGTGACAGTAAAACAAGAGTGTGCTGGGTGATGTATCTGTAGACGTAAGATGTAACAATGGTAAGACATTTCAAACACACCTCTATAGCAGCAAAGAACAATTAGGAACACACGTGAGCAAGCTGAGATTCAAAAGCATGAGTTCTTTCCAGCAAAGCCAACTGAAACTTCAAAAGGGTCATTCATACTTGTGAAAACTCCAGATGCATCATACCTAAAGAACAAATCTTTAGCATTTTTCTTTTTAAATACAACTACTTAACACTTTTGCTAATTATTGAACTCATGTTCAAATAGAGACTGTTGTTTAGTAAGGTCAAATAACCTTTTAATTTCTGACACTTAGCCTTATTAAATACCCAATGGATTTTTTAAAAATATCTTTTCCAATAAAATTATAGTTTGAATTTGATATTTTTCATTCCTGCCTCCACTACTTGATTTGAGACATTGGATATAGGTTCAGGCTGTGAATTCTGGAGCATCTAAGCTGGTTGGCACAGTGTAATTTTGTAGGTCTGTGTTTCAGCTAGTGTTATCCTGTGATGTGATCTCACCTCTGGAATCCATGTCTGTCACTTGTCACTTAGATGGTTCATTACAAACATAATGACATCCCTATGCAGTAGGAAAATATCACTATCCCTGTTATACGTATGGTGAAACAGAGACTCAGAAAAGTTAAGTGATTTGTAAGCTCATACTAAAAGTCAGTGTCACCAGGGCCATCTCTACCCATACACAAACTACGCAGCTGTGTGTCAAATTACCCCAAATTTCCCGGTGTTCTATGCAGCTGCGTGCTGCATCCAGTTCCAGTGGCCAGCCCAAGCCCCCGGATGGCTGAGCCAGCCCCTCATAGGCTGCACACAGCAGGGCCCAGGAAAGCTGCCTCTTCCCCTGCTCCACCCCTTTCTCTCAGCCCCTGCTCTGCCTCTGCCCTGTGTCTTCCCACCCCTGCTCCACCTCAACCCTGCCACCACTCTATCCCTTCCCCGCCAAACCCTGTCCCCTGTGTCTGAGGGGACTGCAGCAGGAGTCAGGGTCAGGCCCGCCCTGCACTCATCAGGCATTGGGAAGTGGAGCTACCCCAGCCCACTACACTATGCTGGCTCCCAGCCACGATGCCAGTGAGTGCTGGGGGGCAGTTCCCCTCCTTCCCCCAAGTCTGGGAGCCGGGGGAACAGGGCAGGCTGGGAGTGGGTCAACTGTTCCTTTGTTTCAGGATATATTTTCATTATGCAATAGAAGAATCTGTGTCTCATCAGTACTGAAAGTTTTAAAGTTCTAGACTTTGATATTTAGAAATATCCACATAAAATGATTGTTTTTATTTTTTCTTTAAATATTGCTTCCACAACTACCAAAGCCTATTGCAATACCATGGTATTTGTATTATTAGCAGTGCTGATGACATGCTAAAGCTGAGGCCAATCAACATAACAGCGAATTTAGACTGATGAACTACAATTTCTCCTCATATTGTGTTTCACATAGGGTCAAATCCTATAGACTAGGAATTGGCACCCTTCGGAACGCAGCCTGCCAGGGTAAGTCCCTGGTGGGCTGGGCCGATTTGTTTAACTGCCGTGTCTGGAAGTTCAGCTGATCATGGCTCCCAGGCCAATGGGGGCTGCGGGAAGCAGCACGGGGTGACGGATGTGCAGGCCGAAGGTTGCCGATACCTGCTATAGATCTTATTCAAGCAAATGTTCCATTGACCTCACTGTTACACCACTATCAGTTTCTGACTGGAATTCATGGTCTTGGCTTTAACTTATAAATGTTTTGGGACCTGGTTTGAGAGATTTCCTCTTTCCTTGTGCCATGATGACTCGGTTGAGATCAGCTGGAACTCCTTTGGAACAAACAGGAGATGGTTATTGGCAGGGCATCTTCCATGGAGGCTGTTCTCTGGAATTAGTTTCTTTTCTGGGTTCACCAGACCCTCCAAAGTCTGTTAACCTTCTGGACACATTGAAAGACCCATCTTTTCTCCCTTACATTTGTGTTTGAGTTTGTGGTGTTCTTACAGCAAGGATATTAATGAGATCCTGGTCTAGCTTTTCCAGCATAGATGAGCATTTTAATTATGCCACTTCTTATGGGGGAAAACATCTGTGTAAAATCTAAAATTCTACAAACAATTCAGAAACTATAAAGAAACCAGAACAAAGCATCCACATTAGCGATTTAAGACACTAAAAGGGGAATAAAATAAAGAATTAGCAATATGTAAATACAAATTTTTATTTCAATTTTTTAAAAAAGTAAATTATCTTTAAAAAAATTTTTTTTCATTAAAATTCATTATTATTCATTCTGTAAAGTCCTGAGCCTGACACACTTGCTCTAAGTAGTATTTACTGTAGTCCCTTTGATTTCTTTGGGACAACATGAGGAGTAAGAAGCTACTCAGCTTGAGTCGGGGTATGAGAATTGGGTCCTAAAGACTAAGTGTTGACTTTAAGGCACAGCCCATTGTAAAGAGCTGTGTGGAGCTATGGGAGGTATTCTATCTCTGTGATGCAGAATGCTTCCTGGAGCTCCCCAGCATGGCCATTATTACACACCGTTGAGGTGTGGTTTTCTCTCCCCCCTCCCGCCCCTCCCCACACACACAACATATGGCTCTGGAGAAGTCCCTGTATTCCCCTGAGTTCAGGGACTGCAGTTCTGCTTAGCGCTTATCCAGAAGATAAAGCTCTGTGTTGTCGTCTTATCTCTTCCCCTGAAGTGCACATCCATATAACGGCTTGGAAGAGTCTGGCCTTAAAGTCAGAAACTTCTTTTATAAACTGAACTAACTAACTAAATAAATAAATGGGAGTCCTTGCTGAGTAATGACTGTAAAGTTTGGCCCACACAGACTAGATGTTCCTTCTTCAACATGGGGCTTTATTGTTCCTTTTTAAGATATAAATAATCACCAAAAGAGGGCGAGCCAGTCATTATGCACCCTAGGGCTCTCCTTGGAAATGAATACAAGTCTTTAAAATATATATAACAATATGAGAAAAGAAGCCCAAGAATGTCATGAGAATGTAAACCAGGTTATCCTTGACAAGAAAAAGAAAGGTGCTTAGAAAACATTTGAGAATCTGATATATCAGTGCAAAGTCAGTTGCTTCTGGGAAGTGTGAGGAGTGGAAAGACTAGAATGGAGTGAAAACAGTTGTGGAATAATTGTATAAAGTGGGTGTGAGTACAGCAAATAAGCAACATGTGTATGTAAACTTACGGAAATTTATGGAAATGAACGCAAATTAAAACCTACAGATTTTTGGTTTGAAAGTGTTGGAAAATATGCAACACCTATTGTGCTGGAGAGGTGGAAAGAAAGATAAGATACAAGAGATGTGGTTTGTTTAGACCTCAACTATATTACTTAACTCATCTGGGAACTATTAGGCAATAACATACAGTGCAGATCATGATTCCTTCCTTAATCATCTCCACGTGATGGAGGGCTGTGATCACCCCACCACCACTCCACAGCTGGTCCCAGCTAGTATGAGGCTTAAGAGGTCGGGAAAAGGACTTGTATCCTTGCTGTACCAGACACTAGGCGCTTCAACCTTGTTCCTTAGCTTCTTTAGGGTAAGACTTCCCTTAAGTCCACTTCCAATTCCTGTTTATTAGGGAACCTTATCCCCTCTGCACTGGATACCTGCCTCAAAGATGCTTCAGCAATTAGTTTGGATGTTTCATCCTACCCCCCCAGCATGTTCGTCCCTAACATTGGGATAAAAAATTCCCCTCTCACCCCTATGGGTGGTATGTGTCTTCCTCAACCTCGGGTCCTCTACCAGACGCCTGGGAGTTTGAGGGTTCTGCGCGATATCTTAGCTGTTCCTAGCACTGCACTCTTCTGGACAGAGAGCTCTGATGTTGTTCCTGGGATCTCTTGGAGCCACTCACCCAGCTTAGGAGTCACAAGCCCCAGAGTGCTCCACCACCTACTGGGGACCTACTTTGGCTCACTTCACATCCTCGGTCTAGTTTCTTCTTTCAGCCCTGGTACTCTCCAGCTTTCATATTCCTTCTTCCTGAGTGCTGTCACTTGCACGGCTGAATACTCAATCACCTACCAGCTGTCTCTGGTCCTTGTCCTATACCTACGATGGTCGGTTGATTGGCCATACCTGCCTGTCCGTCTGGATCTGGAAAAGTCCTCGACAGAATCTTAGCCCTGCTCTCCACAACCTTCTTGGAATCTCCCATCTGGTCTTGGGAGGGTCTAGCCCATACGCACTGTGCGCAAGATTCCTGTACACAATGCCAGCCACTTGTGTGCGCGTTCAGTGTATCTGTCCCAGCCCTGCATCTTACATCCTGCACCATATGGTTGGACTTGGTCCTCTGAGCCTCTCTGCAGGCAGCTCTGCACCTTGGGTCCTCCTCAGTGTGATAGACTCCTGCTCAATGGATCTGGTGCTCATCTTGTCCGTGCTGCTAGTACAGATGCCTCAGTGCTGTCCTTATTAGTCAGCTCCTTCCAGCCACTGGAGGATTCCCAATGTCAGCCAACCTCAGCTCATATCTGCCGATGGTACATCCATGCAAAGGGTCTTGTATTGCCATGGCACTTCTTCCTGCTTGGTCCTATCTTCCGCATGTCTGCTGCTGCCTCAGGCATTCTCACAGCAAGCTCATCTTTGGGGGACATCTTACACGAGACTCCTCGATTTTCCGGGTTTACATCCAGAGACAGTGGCTTGACGCTCACGAGCCCTCGCCCTAACCTCTTTCTGCTGAGTATACAGTCTCGGGTGTTGACTGGGGTGGAAACCTCCATGCATTGTGAGAGCTTCCGGGTCTTCACACGATTCGGTGCAGCTCACGCATGCCATGCCTTGGCCAGCTCACGATACTGTGCAGGGTAATCTGATGACGCTGAGGCATATCTGTGATCAGGCGTGATCTTGTCTAGTGCCCACTGAAGTCTGGCGTCTTCATTACCTGTCCTATTCCTTGGTGATACTTGATGTTGCTGGTCTTCCTGCCTGCCTATTTGTTTCCATGTGACTGTGGGATGCCAAGGTACTTTGTAGCATGGTCTGTAATGTCTGCTAATGTGGCCCGCTGGTAGAGGTGTCCACCCGCATCAGTCTGACATCTCCTCTCATTTCACTAACCAATCCGACCGCACTTACTCCAGTCCGAATGACATCCCTGCATTATCGTCACTGTAATAAAACCTGCGTGTGGAATTTACTGAGAATCGATGCTCTTCATTTAGCATAGACACTTGATTGGTCCATCCCTGTAAGAGGAGGTGGCTGATGGTAGTTCCACTACCTGAATCCTGTACCACGTACCAGTCCTTTCGTGATTATCTGGCTGTAGGGGTTTAATCTATTCATGAAACAGCAGCAGGGAGATGTCATCACCTTGGTATATTGCATGCACTTGAATGGCCACTTGTCACCTGCCTTGAGTGTGACCTTTCTAGTGTTTGTCTTCCATAGTCCAAGAGTTCTTGATGGAAGGTCCTAGTGCCTGTTGACTTGTATAGCGTCAGACCATTCACAGATCCACGTGTGCGGCATTGAGTCGTAGAGCGTTTCTGTAGTCAATCCAGGCGGTGTCTCAAATTGGTCTGTCTAGACCTCTTGAGTGACTGCTCTATCTGTGAAGCACTGGTGTTCGCGCCAATGCCCTTCTGAGCTGTGCTCATGTACTGGCCCATATGGTCCTGTAGCTTGGCAGCTAATGAATTGTCTGATAGGAAACTTTCATGATTGTGGGAGTGCAGGTTATTGGCCGGTCTGTTTCCTTGAGGGTCTTCAGACAGGTCACTCGTCCTCCTTGTGTTAGCGCAGTCTGGGTGGGAGCTCTGATGCTAGCAGCTGGTTCATCTGTGCTGCAGGGCATTCATGCACTGCTGTTTAGTTTTCTTTTAAAGCCAGTAGGCTGTGCATCATGGTCTGGTCCAGGTGCTGTCAGCTCTTCATTTCTGACCCGCTCTGGATGTCTTCTATATCTGGTGACGGTGACTAGGTTCTGTTCTTGGGAGAATTGCTGTGCTCTGTTCTCAGGTCCTGAGCCACTTTGCACTGGTGTTATGAGTCTTCTCTTTCTCCCATATGGTCTTCCAGTACTGTTCAGTTTCTGCTGCTGGTGGCTCTGCTGTTATTGTACTGCAGTTGGGAGTACACCCTGGATGGTTCTTTGAAGAACAGGGCATTTACTTTTTTGGCCTCTGCTTCTCTAGTGTATCTCCTTAGCCTGGTGGCCAGTGCTGTGAGCCTTTCTTTAGCAGCCTCTAGGGCTTCAGATGGAGTCAGGCCCTTCTATTCTTTCAGTAGCTGAGTCTTATCCTTAATCTCTACATCCTTCTGTAGTTCCACCAGCTGACTAACTTCTTTCCGAGTCACCTTGATCTTATCCCTCCCAACCTCATTTTCCAGGGTGGGTACATACTGTTGTTGTTCTTGATCATGTAGCCAAGTATCTCCAGGATTACAGAGGCTATAGCGAATACCAGTTCATTGGTTTGAGTTATGGTGGTAGTAGGGATTGTCATGAGGGCTCTATTGGCATCTTCTAACATACGACCTGATGGTACTTCTCCACTGAGCCTTGGTAATCGGTCTCGAGGATTGACTGTAGCTAGTTTCTCAATGATCTTATGCCTCATATCAGCTGCTGTGCTCTGCAATGGAGGGGGTGGCAGTGAAGTTTCAGCTGTGGGCTGCACATCCACTTGTTCTTCCAGGTCTTCTTGAGTCTGGGATGTAATGTGGAGTTGGTCTATCTCAGCCTGTGAGAGCAGCGTCCTCTTTACTATGTTGAAGCATTGGGTAATTAGCTGTTTCTCAGTAAGTGTGGATGTAGGTCTTTTGTCCATCCATAGTCCCCCCATATGTTTCATATATCCCCTCTCATTAGGTCTACTGTTGTAGTAGCATTCCATCAATTCCAGGTTCTCTTGTCTCATCCATGAATGGTTTGTTCCAGTAGCCCACTTATCGTCAGGTTGTCCTGGTTCCTCAACATCTGGCGCAGACGTTGTTAATCCGGGCAACGTCCAAACTGGCATGACTCTCCTAGTTCGTGTCACTCTCATCTTTGAGGTAGGCAGGTGAAGCGTTAGGGGGTCTTTTGCCCAAGGACCCCTACTGGAAAGTTGGGTACCAAACAGGATTTGAACCCCGGTCTCCCGTATCAAAGGACAGCGCTCTTAACCACTACGCTATCCAGTCGCTCAGATATATATATCTTTTCCCCAGTCAAAAGGGGAATGCAAGTTAAAACACAGTTTTGGGTTTGCAAGTATTGGCACATATGCAATACCTATTTTTCCTACAGGTAGCACCTGTTTTTACTTAAAGACAGCCAACTTACATTTGACTTAAAATTTAATTTTGTAAAATAAAACCATAATAGCAATATGAATGTGTTCCCTTTCTGGAGAGAACCCCCCCCCCCCCCCCACATACTCTATAACAGCAATTGTTTTCAAATACATGAACATTCACCAGCATTGTATGGAACCCAAATATTGCAGTGCTATAGATTCTGAAGGGAAAACCGAGCATGTACAAAACTAAAACTGACATCACTGATTTTCATAGTTAATGGTAAGAGAATGTAAGTGGTGTGTTCATAGCATATACACAGAGAAGTTAGGTAAAAACATAAATACAGTTGCTGGAAGGTAGCAATATAACACTAGCTTATTTCTTAGGATAAAATAACCACAAGAACCCAAATACAGAGAGAGAAAAATCAGGCTGCTTCCTAAGGCAGCAAGTCACAACTCACCATATGATTGTCTAAGCTGGCTCTTTCCAGACTGACTGCTGCCCCCAGAAGCTTCACTACAGAGCCCCTAGCCTGCAAGCAAGATCAGAAAATGCCCCTCACTTGAAGTGACAGCTTGTCATTCCAATACAGTCCTCAACACACCACAGTAAGAAATAAACCAAGAAAATGAATAAAGTGATCTTTAAAAATTCTTTTAATAATCTAAGATGTTAGTTATTGGTAATGTAGGCAAAGAAGTGTATCTGCCTGCAACATATGGGATGAGATCTCTCCTTGCCCCTGCTCCGGCCTCTTTATGCTGGTAAAGCAGCCAGAGTGACGTAAAAGGGCCTAAAAACACTGGATCTGACTGGGGGAGAATTGTCTTGACCCTAGAATTGAGGAAGACAGACATCAGACTGTCGCCTGAGGACCTCCTATCAATCCCTGATGTATGGGTTGTTGCAGAGGCAGGAGTGCCATGGGTAGCTGGAGTCAGGCTGCCATAACTTAGACAAGCCCCCCAAAGCCATCTAAACCTGCAGAGCAGTGGGAGATGGAGATGACACAAAGTTGGCATAAAGCCATGTTAGCCCTCTTTTTCCCTGCTCAGTGAGTTCTGTGCTTTACAGCACAGAATCTCACCCATAGCTTTTACATTGACAGTGTTCTTTTAACTCATCACAGTATGCGGTGAGAACAAAATGAGCTCAAATTGCAAAATTCAGATCTGGATTTCAAGCACCCCACAGTTCTGGGGTGTTTTTGGTTTGGCACATTACAGTGAATGGGACCAGCTGTGAAATTTGGGTGCAAGTTCAAAGTCCAAAAAAAGAGAAAAGTTTGGAGGGGTTTGGATCTAGGGTTTCAGTTTAGGTCTCTGAACTTAAATACTCTGTGTATTCAAGTCTGGTGCTGCCTAGAAAGTTACTGCTTCAAGTTCCTTTGCTTCTGGTATATCTGGAGAGTTAATGTAACAAGGATGGTCTCTGAATCTTTATATTCCAAGAGGGGGATAATCCAGTTCAGTATTTCCACAAAGCAAAATTACTTTTGGGAAAAAACAATAGAGAACTTGAGCCAAATTCTGACCATCTATTGTTGCTCACATCTGGATAAGGTACAGACACTACCCTGGAGAATTGGAGGGTAGCAAATATTGTGGTTAGTTTTTGAAAGCTGTTTTGAATTAAACCAGTTAAACTTACTTCAAGACAAGGGAAAGGGGGAGAAACTATAATTTAAAATAGAATTATAAAATACTGAGATGATCATAATAGAAACTAACCATATTATTAAAACACAAGAAAAAGGAGAGTCAGCTGACATAATTTTCTTGGACTTTTACAAAATACCTCATGAGAGACTATTAAAGAAGCCATGGAATCCCTTGGTGAGGGGTAATGTTCTCTCATGGATTAGAAACTGACTAAGAAACAGAACACAGAATAAGCCTAAATAGCCAGTATTCATCAGAGCAAAAAGTTAACGATGGGGTTCCACCAGGTTCCAGTGCTAGGGCAGATATTGTTTAATTTGTTTATTAATGATCTGGAAAAAGGGATGAGAAGTAAGATGGCAAAATTTGCAGATACAATTATTTATGTTAGTCAAGTCCAAAGAAGACTCTGAGGAACGTTAAAGTGACCCATCAAAGCTACAAAAATGGGCAACACAATGACAAATGTTATTCAGTGTCAATAAATGCAAGGTAGTGCACATTGGAAGGAATACTTTGAATTGCTTATGCATTTTACTGGATTCTAAATTAACTGTAGCAGTTCAGGAAAGAGATCATTGTTGTGAACAACTCAGTGAAAACATATGCTTAATGTTCAGTTGTGGTAAAAACAAGCAGCAAAAACCAACCACCTAACTATTAGGCTACATAAGGAACAGGTGAGAAATGATACTGATAAGGCCATAACGATATTATATAAGTCGTTGGCACCCCTCACCTTGAATGCTATATTCAGTTTTGGTCAGCCTTTTGTCAAAAAGGATATAACAAAAATAAGCAGAGGTTCAGAGGTGGGTAAATAAAATTATTAGAGAAATGAAAAATCTTCTATGTAAAGAGAGATTGAAAAGATTGAGACTGTTTAGTTTGTAGAGAAAAGGAGCAAGATGGGAAATGTTTATCTATTATAGACACAGTAGATAGGTTATTGTGCTGTCTTTATATTGATTCTCATTACTAACCTACTCAACAAGTTCGTTTCTCTGCTTAGTCTCCTTAAAATTCACTATAGAATCTAGAGATAAGAAAGACCCTTTAGCTTGTAATGTTCTAAACATTATGGCTGTTATGAGATATGTGTACAGACTGTGCTTATGAATACATGTATCTGTATACCGGTATATAGAAAATTCTGCTCATAGTCTGCGTATGAAATGTACAGATGTACACGTAGTTGTAATATACTTGGAGTTTTGCTAAAGATTTTTGTTTCATAGCATCTCATAAAATCTTATTCTCAAAATTAACTCAACTGGCTTGGATGTAAAAATACTGGATTGAAAATTGGATAAAGGACAAGAAACAAAAGATAATGATAAATAGTAAATTGTTAAATTGGGGGGGGAGAGTAAAGGGGATTCCACAGAGATGTGTGCTAAATCAAGTCTTATTTAATATCTTCATTAATGGGCTAGAAGAGGGAGTGAACACCATATTAATAAACCCAAAGGTAACAGTTAACCTGAAAGATTTGTGAACTCCAATGGAGACAGAAAGTTGATACAAAGAGATCAAGAGAAATTAGAGATATGGACAGATAATAGTAAAAGTGATATTTAATTTGGAGAAATGCAAGCTAGTTTTGTAGCACAATGACATTGTATACAGCTAGTTGACTCGACTGCTTATTCTTTGGGGTTCAGATCTCTTGTTCTCCCTTTTTTGTGTCTGGACCCTGATTGTCACACAGACAATGCAGATAGCTTACACTGATACTGGGTAAAATTCACCCCATGTAGCGGGCCCTCATAAAGCCCTACTCACCACCTCAGTCCTCAAAATTGAGCATAGATCAGATTTAAATTATGTATCGACCTGTGCTGGCCCTCTGCTCGGAGGTGAATATCATCTGTTGTCCTTGTATGGTCTGCTTATCATTTCTTTAAAGAATATGGTGAAATTTACCTGACATTTATTTTCATAAAACAGTGATGACCTTTTCTGATTAGTCTATTCTTTCCCAGTCCTAATATTCAACTATTTCATCCCTGGTAATTTTTTTAAATATTTATCTGGACTAAAGATCAGACTCCTGTTTACTTTAAAAATAGATAACTCATCAACCTTCCTCCACTCTTCTACAGAAGCTCTCAATGATGCGTCAGCATTTATTCACTGCCACTACTCAGTTATCCCATATACCAATTATCTCCTACTCTAGGTGTAGAGAAATACTGTGGTATGTCAGATAACAATAACTCCTGCATGTTCGTCTGTCAATTAATATTAATATTAATATTGAGGAAACAGACCAATTAACTATTTTTACATAATAATCAACACAAAATGACCTCAGTAGAACACCATGGTATGTTCTGAGTTCAGTCACAAGTGAAAAAGGAGGACATAACATATTCTGTCTCCATTCATGAGTTTTAGTTTAGTTCTGTGGGTGGTGATGGCCCCGGATATAATGAAGTACCTAACAGAGAGGTGAGTGATTGTGGTGAATGAGAAGGCTTGGTCCTCACAGACAAAGTTATTCCCTTTGCTTAAAATCTCATTAGCTCTAACATTTGGAAGAGATAGGTAGATTATGAAAAAAGTTGTAATTTTCCATTTAGAGTATTTTTCCTCTTTTGGGGGAAATAAGCTGAAATGTAAATACCTCCTGTAGATCTTTAATCCCACACCTAAACTGTGGGAGTAAATTCATAGAACATATCTGAAATTATTTTCTTTTGTGCATCAACCCAGATTACTGCCCCCTCAGCAGACAAAGACACCATTCTTTTCTAGTATTCTAAGGGTGGAATTCAACCTTGGATCATCTTGAAGAGTTGGGAGGATCCCAGGAGACATGATTTTAAACACAATAATCAAACTAAGGATGCAGACATTCACTAAAGTGTAATGCCACTTGATGCTTCATATGCTTTCTAATTTTTCTCAAACAATTCTAAATTATAGGGATATAAAAATATTGTCTTGTTCATCTGATGAAGATATAATTAAGAATATTAGTCTAGATAAAAGACTGTACAAATGTAATGAGATTAAGAATTAACAGACTCAGACTCCATTTTAGAGATCTGTTTTCCCATTGATATTCAGGGGATTAACACCCATTAACATTAATGAGAGTTAGACAAATTTCCCTGCAAATAGGGGCAGATACCCCTGGAAGATGAAACTTTATCAGACTGTATACAATATGTTATGTTAAAGAGATTGATTTAGTGAAATGGAGAAAATAATAAATATCTGGTATATAAAGCCTAAACTCCACTGCTATGAGGTCTCCGTGTAGAGTATCACATAATAAGAAAATGTGGTAAAAGTCACATTTTACAAAGAACATTCAACAAATTTAAATAAGAGCTGCTATAATATAGATGGATCTGATAAATCTGCCATCAGCTTGTGAGTCTAAGATTTTCCTTGCAATACACGAAATAATACACCCACTTTTTATTAACAATCTTAAGTGCTCACTTTACCAGCCTTAGGAATGAGTCAAGTGTGATAGCATAGTCTGACCTGCTGAAACCAGTGCTACACTTCAAAATGCTTTTGAAAAATCCTAAAACCATAAAGACCAAACTGGGCTCATTTTCTATTAGTAAGGGTCTTGCAGCATTCTCTGTAGATCCCTGGATATGTATTGCTACTTATATTGGTGAGTTAAACACTGTTCCATCTTGCAAAAGAGATTTAGAGGCTCACAGATTTCACTAACAGCTATTCTATGTGTGACTATAAATAATGCCAACTGTGCTTGCCATTAAAAACCCTGTATAGAATTGTTCATAATTTCCTTGGCAAATAACTATGTATTTCTTTCTCACAGAGGCAAAACTGTAGAAATTTTAATGGCTAATAGTATATGGCTCTATTTAGAGCTGTATCTTATGTCTCAGCAACTTCACAGTCAACATTATTCCCTGAGCTTTCATTGTGTATTTCATCATAGACATAGAATAATTTTATTTAAAACGCATAAATAGTATTTTATATCATATGGTAACAGGCACTTTTGAATATTATTTAATAAGCCGTGTTAAGTGCCAGGCAGCCTTACATGTTTCCATCCAGAAGCTACTTTCCTGGAGTTCACCAGAGGAAGCACCACCAGATCACCTTTGTCATCTTAAAGGGTCAAAAATATAGTGAAAAATATCTGAGCTTAAGATTAGGGTTTGTATTCATTAACTTTCCCCCTCTTCACAGGCTTACTCAGATACAAAGGAGGAAAGACAGGGCAAAAATAATTATAATAAATATGGTATAACTGATTATCTATCATTGTTATTAGTTATTTGTTATTTGTACTACAGAAGTGCTTGGAGGCCTTAATCAGTTTCAGGATCCACTTGGGCTAAGTGGTATACATCTACATAGGAAGAGATGGTCCCTGTCCTGCTGAATTTATGTTCTAAGGGTAGGATTTTTATAAGTGCCCAGAATTGGCCCAAGTTTACTCCTATTGAACTCAGTGAGGAGTATTACCTGAGTTAGGCCAATGCTGAGTTTGCCTGAAAATCCAACCAGAAATATACCAAAACAAAGAAAGAGTGGAGGGAATAAAGTATTACTGAAGAAAATACCAAAGTAGCAGTTTCTTCTCTCTGCACCTCCCCTCCAACAATCTTCTCCCATCCCTCCACCCCCCGCAAAAAGAACAACCCACTCCATTTCTTTCTGAGTTCACTTTCCCCCATGTGACAACCTGGTAACCCCCGCTCTGCAGGAATTCCAATGTATTAGCTGTTTCTCAGCCAGGCCTCTCTCTCACTCTACAGCCACATCTCAATTTATGATAGAAATTAAGAATTAAAAGTTTGCTTTCCATCTGCCAATCATCATCTTGTGGCTTCTTTCCAGCAGTAGTAGGAACATATAAACAACTTGTGGGCTGCCTGAGCACCCTTCCTTCCTAGATAAAATTGAAAAAACAAAAATATTAGAGACCTTGTTCTGTTTCCATTGGCCACCATTTCTGACGTTGAAATACTAGCCCCACTGAAGTAAATGGCAAACCTTCCATTTACTTCACTTGTGTCAGGTTATCTCCGAGAATCTCTAAGGACTTATAGGAAGGCCCATATCTTCTTTCAGATATGCAGTGTGGCTCTCTGATACTTGGTATAAATTCTTTATTTAAAGGTCTTATTGCAGCTTCTTAACCAAATAGCCATATACACCATGGTTCTGCCATCCTCTAAAGACTGCAGCTTCTCAGATCCACATGCAGCATGGTATCCTAGTTACAATGTGTTTGTGGTTTGGATAAAAGTGGGATGTTTATAACCAATCTTTGATTCCAAATCTGCTTTGTAAAAAAAGGCAGATTTGCTCTGAGGGCCATTTCACAAGTAAACTGCAAGTGACTTGGAAAGGAATAACTTACATTGTTAAGTCTACTCCTCTTTGCAGTCAGTGTGCAAACTGCCTGGCTACGTGAATTCTACATATCTTTTGACTATGTCATAGTTTCAAATGCATAATCTACTCACTTAATCCATCACTCCTGTGCATCCTGTGGATTTCTGATCCACTTTCAAATATTTTTATCTCCTTTGTGCCAGTTCTTTTAAGCAGAACTCATTCTTTTCAATGGGGAGTTCTGCATAAAAACTCAGGGCCCAACATGGCCGTATGAGTAGATCACAACAATCCACCATTTTTTCATATGTCATAGATATGATATTAATTATATTCATCATTTTTTATTTTTGTTTGGAATGGTATGTGTGAGAGAACACAGCAGCACAGAAATTACTTACAAGAGAGGTACACAGTGTTTGATGGCATGCAACATGTGTAATGAAAGATACGCCAGATGCTGCCTTTCAACTTGTATTGTATGCCACAAGCTCAAAAGCTGATGCCTGGAATACCAACCAGGCTAGTTGCCAAACAATAAGGCAAAATGTTGTCTCTTGTATAGGGTAGTATATTTTATAGGTGATCTGTGCATATTTTGTGGCTGTAATGGTCACAGTGAGCTTATGAAAACTGCAGCAATTTTACATTTTAAACTATAACTTGATCACATGTATTGTATAGCAATTAAACTCTTTTCAGCACAACATTCTTTACTCTCTCATCATTCCAACCACAGTTTCTAGGCTGATTTATTTTACAGTGGCAAATAAATTAACAGAAATCTGTTGGGAAAATAACACAGCAGGGCACAGATCATCCAATAAGTTATTGGAATGTATTGGAGACGTTTTTTTTATCTCAGAAGGTGGAGAGAGCTACCAGGGGGAGTGGCTGTGCTAGATTTAATTTTGACAAATAGGGAGGAACTGGTTGAGAATTTGAAAGTGGAAGGCAGCTTGGGTGAAAGTGATCATGAAATGATAAGACTTCATGATTCTAAGGAGTGGTAGGAGGGAGAACAGCAAAATAAAGATAGTGGATTTAAAGAAGGCAGACTTTAGTAAACTCAGGGAGTTGGTAGGTAAGATCCCATGGGAAGCGAGTCTAAGGGAAAAAACAATAGAAGACAGTTGGCAATTTTTCAAAGAGACATTATTAAAGGAACAAGAGCAAACAATCCCACTGTGTAGGAAAGATAGGAACTATGGCAAGAGACCAGCCTGGTTTAACAAGGAGATCTTCAATGATCTGAAAATCAAAAGAGAGTCCTACAAAAAGTGGAAACTAGGTCAAATTACAAAGGATGAATAGAAACAAATAACACAAGTATGTAGGGACAAAATTAGAAAGGCCAAGGCACAAAAATGAGATCAAACTAGCAAGAGACGTAAAGGGTAACAAGAAAAAATTCTACAAAAACATTAGAAGCAAGAGGAAGACCAATGACAGGGTAGGCCTATTATTCAATGGAGGAGGAGCAAATAATAAGGTGAAATGGCAGAGTTGCTTAATGACTTTTTTGTTTCAGTTTTCACCAAGAAAGTTGGTGGTGATTGGACTTTTAACATAGTGAATGCCAGTGAAAATGAGGTAGGATCAGAAGAGGCTAAAATAGAGAAAGAACAAGTTAAAAATTACTTGGACAAATTAGATGTCTTCAAGTCATCAGGGCCTGATGAAATGCATCCTAGAATACTCAAGGAGCTGACTGAGGAGATATCTGAGCCATTAGCAATTATCTCTAAAAAGTCATGGAAAACCGGAGAGATTCCAGAGGACTGGAAAACGGAAAACATAGTGATAATCTATAAAAAGGGAAATAAGGACAACTTGGGGAATTACAGACCAGTCAGCTTAACTTCTGTACCTGGAAAGATAATGGAGCAAATAATTAAGCAATCAATTTGCAAACATCTAGAAGAAAATATGGTGATAAGTAACAGTCAGCATGGATTTGTCAAAAACAAATTGTGTCAAACCAACCTGATAGCTTTCTTTGACAGGGTAACAAGCCTTGTGTGTAGGGGGGGAAGTGGTAGATGTGGTATATCTTGATTTTAGTAAAGCTTTTGATATTGTTCCATATGACCTTCTCATAAATAAACTAGGGAAATGAAACCTAGATGGAGCTACTATAAGGTGGGTGCAAAATTGGTTGAAAAACTGTTCCCAGAGAGTAATCACTGGTTCACAGTCATGCTCGATGGGCATAATGAGCGGGTCCCACAGGGATCAGTTCTGGGTCCAGTTCTGTTCAATATCTTCATCGATGATTTAGATAATGGCATACAGAATACGCCTATAAAGATTGCAGACAATACAAAGCTGAGGGTTGCAAGTGCTTTGGAGGATAGGATTAAAATTCAAAAAGATCTGGACAAACTAGAGAAATGGTCCGGTGTAAATAGGATGAAATTCAGTAAGAACAAATGCAAACTACTCCATTTAGGACAGAACAATCAGTTGCACACATACAAAATGGGAAATGACTGCCTAGGAAGGAGTACTGTGGAAAGGGATCTGTGGGTCATAGCAGACCACCAGCTAAATATGAGTCTACAATGTAACACTGTTGCAAAAAAAGCAAACATCATTATGCGATGTATTAGCAGGAGTGTTGTAAGCAAGACGCAAGAAGTAATTCTTCTGCTCTATTCCTCTCTGATTAGGCCTCAACTGGAGTATTGTTGTGTCCAGTTCTGGGCACCACATTTCAGGAAGGATGTGGACAAGTTGGAGAGAGTTTAAAGAAAAGCAACAAAAATGATTAAAGGTCTAGAAAACATGACCTATGAGGGAAGATTGAAAAAATTGGGTTTGTTTATCTGGAAAAGAGAAGACTAAGGCCTGGTCTACACTAGTCGGTTGTTTCAGAATTAGCCAAGTTAATTAAAAAATAAAATGATTCCGTCCACATGACCAAACCATTTTTTTCAATTTAAAGGGATCTTTACTCCGATTTCTGTACTCCACTTCGGCAAGTGGAGTAGCACTTAAATCGAGATCGCAATCCCGGGTTAAAGGTATTGTGGACGCAATTCGACATTATTGCCTCCCAGAATGCTCCCTTGTGACCGCTCTGGACAACACTCTCAACTCTGATGCACTGCCCAGATGGGCAGGAAAAGCCCCGGGAACTTTTGAATTTCATTTCCCGTTTGCTCACCATTAGCACAGGTGACCATCAGCACAGTCCACCATCACAGGCGACCATGCAGAGTCCACCCTCGCAAGAGACCACGCAGTCCCGGATTCGCAGATGAGCTCCGGCATGGTCTGAACGGGAGGTACTGGATCTCATCGCATGTTGGGGAGACGAATCTGTTATGGCAGAACTGTGTTCTAAAAAAAAGGAATGCAAATATGTACACTAACATCTCCAGGGCCATGACAGAAAGAGGCTACTCCAGGGACACAGAGCAGTGTCGTACAAAAATCAAGGAGCTCAGGCAAGCGTACCAAAAAGCCAGGGAGGCGAACGGGCACTCTGAGTCACAGCCCCATACATGCCGCTTCTACCATGAGCTGCATGCAATTATGGGGGGTGACGCCACCACTACCCCACCACTGTCCATGGACACCTGCAAGGGGGGAGTTGCACGGAGCGAGGAGGAAGAGTCATTGGAGGATGAAGAGGAGGAGGAGGAGGAGGACAGTGCACAGGGAGCAGGTGGGGAATCCATTTTCCCCCTTAGCCAGGAACAATTCTTAACACTGGAGTCAATAGTCTCCCCCCACTCCCAAGGTGGGCTCCCGGACCCTGACCCTGTAAAACGTACTTCTGGTGAGTGAAAGCCTGATCAGAGCCACACAGTGAGGGGTAGCGGGGAACATAGCCATGTTGGGCTCTACGCGTTTAGTTTAAAGGGCTCATCCCTGCTCAGAACCCCATTGGAGCCAAGCGGTGAGTGTGGTAGGGGAGAGGGGGGATTGTGTGAAGTGATCATCCGAGAGAGCCCGCAGGCCCTCCTTTAATATGTCAAACCCACCAGGCATTGCTTGCTATGGGAAAGGGGCCCGGCAGTTTGAAAGCACTGAAATGAATGCAGAAGAAGCAGAACCCCACGTGCCTCTAGGGCTTACCATGGCTGCCTGCAAGCTGAATTCTGTTGCTTGGCCGTGTGTGATGGCTTACTCACATCAAAGTGGCAGGCACTTCAGTATAAGAGGCAAAATGCTAACTTCTACAGAAAGAACATGTGCTATGTACTATGAATTGCCTGTTTCACTGAGAAGGAGTGTCCCCTTTGTTCTCTGAAATGTATCTTTTAAAATACTACCCTCCCTTTTTCTCCTCCCGCAGGTGCAAGTGTTTCAATGTGGCCCCTATCTACTCGGTCCCAGAGGTTGGTCCAGATTAGAAGGCTGAAAAAACGAACTCAGGATATGTTCACTGAGCTCATGCAGTCCTCCCACACTGATAGGGCCCAGCTGAATGCATGGAGGCAAACAATTGCAGAGTCCTGTAAAGCACTACAGGAACACGAAGAGAGGAGGGATGCGCATGATGAGAGCAGGCAGGACGCTATGGTGAAGCTGCGCTGCATGGTGGATCTAATGCGGGAAAGGCAGCAAGACCACAAACTGCTGCTGCAGCCCCTGTATAACCGCCTTCCCTCCTCCCGCCCAAGAACACGAAGGAGGAGGCTACAGGGACCCACACACTCAACCCCAGAGGATCACCCAAGTACCAGAAAGCTGGCATATGCGAACTTTTGATTTGGTTTCTGGACTTGTCCTTCCCTTTTCCTCCACTCCCCTAACTCAATACCCCTTCTCCCCCAGTCTACCTTCTGATTTCTCTCAATGCATCGTGCAACAAATAATAAAGAATGTTTTTAAACAATTGTGACTTTATTTCCTTTCAGATATATAGGGGTGGGTAATGTCAAGAGAAACAAACACAACTGTCACACCATACCCTGGCCAGTCATGAAACTGGCTTTCAAAGGTTCTCTGATGCGGAGTGTGCCCTGCTGCACTCTTCTAATCGCCCTGTTGTCTGGCTGTGCAAAATCGGCTGCCAGGCGAGTTGCCTCAACCTCCCACTCCTCCATAAACGTCTCCCCCTTACTCTCACAGAGATTGTGGAGCACACAACAAGCAGCAATTACAATTGGAATATTTGTTATGCTGAGATCTAACTGAGTCAGTAAACCATGCCAGCGCACTTTCAAACATCCAAAAGCACATTCTACCAACATTCTGCACTTGCTCAGCCTGTAGTTCAACTGTCCAGGGTGCCTGTGTATGGCTTCATGAGCCATGGCATTAAGGGGTAGGCTGGGTCCCCGAAGATAACTATAGGCATTTCAACATCTCCAACAGTAATTTTCTGATCTGAAGAGTAAGTCCCTTCCTGCAGCTGTTCAAACAGACTAGAGTTCCTGAAGATGCGAGTGTCATGCACCTTCCCAGCCATCCACATTGATGTTGGTGAAACATTCCTTGTGATCCACCAGTTCTTGCAGCACCATGGAAAGTACCCTGTGGTTTATGTACTGGCTGCCCGGTGTGCCAGGGCCAAGATGGGATATGCATTCCGTCTGTCACCCCGCCGCAGTTAGGGAACAGCACATTAAAGCCATCCACAATGTCTGCACATTTATCAAAATCACTGTCCTGGTAGCAGCTCGTCAATGATTGCATTGGCTACTTGCTGCAAACCCCCCCCCCCCCCCCGTAGTAGTTTGCCCACTCACAACTGATTCCTATATGACCGTAGCTGTGGGCATTGCAGGCTTCCACAGTGCTATGGCCACTTGCTTCTCAACTGTGAGGGCTGCTCTCATTTTAGTGTCTTTAAGCTTCAGGGCAGGGGACAGCAAGTCACAAAGTTCCATGAAAGTGGCTGTACGCATACAAAAGTTTTGCAGCCCTGGGAATCATCCCAGACCTGCAACACTATGTGATCCCACCAGTCTGTGCTTGTTTCCCGGGCCCAGAATCAGCATTCCATGGCACGAACCTGGCCCAATGCCACCATGATCTCCCAATTGCCACATGCCGTGCTTCTAGGAACGTCTGTGTCCATGTCCTCATCAGTATAGTAATTGCGCTGTCGTCGCTTCCTCGCCCAGATTTGCAGGTACTGCACATATTGCTGGATAATGTGCAAGGTATTTAAAATGGTCAAAACTGCAGCGGAGATCTGAGTGGGCTCCATGCTTGCCACGCTATGGCACCTGCATGGGTAATCCTGGAAAAAGGGCGCGAAATGTAGGAGAGCTGTTCGGTTCAAGATGGCCAATAAAAGGCAGGAAGTGGTTGCCTTCTGTAGCATCTGCCGTAGCTTTCATAGAGGGAGGAGCGAGTGACGACATGCACCCAGAAACACCTGCGAGAATTTTTTTGCCCCATCATGCACTGGGAGCTTAACCCAGAATTCCAGTGGGCAGTGGGGACTGAGGGAACTGTGGGATAGCTACCCACAGTGCACCGCTCCGATATTTGATGTTAACCTCGGTACTGTGGACGCACTCTGCTGAATTCATGTGCTTTAGGGGACACACAACACCGAATGTATAAAATCAATTCCAAAAATTCAAATAGAATAATTTTGAATTAATTTTGTACTGTAGACATACCCCATGAGAGGACATGATAACAGTTTTCAAGTATGTAAAAGGTTGTTACAAGGAGGAGGAAGAAAAATTGCTTTTCTTAACCTTGGAGGATAGGACAAGAAGCAATGGGCTTACATTTCAGCAAGGGAAGGTTAGGATGGACATTAGGAAAAACTTCCTAACTGTCACAGTGGATAAGCACTGGAATAAATTGCCTAGGGAGGTTGTGGAATCTCCATCACTGGAGATTTTTAAGAGCAGGTTTCACAAAAACCTGTCAGGAATGGTCTAGATAGTACTTAGTCCTGCCTTGAGTGCAGGGGACTGGACTAGATGACCTCTCGAGCTCCCTTCCGGTTCTATGATTCTAGAATGGACAGTGAGAATGAGGTAAAAGATGAACTTCAGATAACTATACATGGAGACACAAAGCTGCAGTTCAGGAAAACCATAACCTCTGAAAATCAGAGAGCTGATTTTAATAAGAGTTCTGTTGTACTAGACATGCTCTTCTCTACAGTAATTTCAGTTCAAGTGCCAGATATTTCTAAGTATGTTCTTTGTGTGTTGATGTATAATTCCTCCTAACAAGAAATTAAATACAAAGGGATCAAATATCAGTTAGAGCATATAACGACAATTTCTTTCAGTTAAATGTCTGATTTTCCTTTGTGTGTATTCTTTGGCTATTGTTGGTATGGTGGCTTCCCATCTACAGTTCCCGCCAGTCAAAACATCTTTCTAGTATTTCTTGTCCTCTGATTCTCCACTCATTTCTCCATTGCCTATGCCTCTTGTTTTCTTTCTCCCTGTACTGTTGTTTCAAATTTAGCAGAAAAACAGTTTATTTAGCTCCATGTAGCAGTTAGAGATGCTGCCTGTATGAAAGACCCTATATGATATAAATTTCTGTAATTAAATGTTATATACAGTATAAACATGGTCCCAGATGGGAACAACCATAATCTGTGACTAAGGAAGGGTTTGGATAATCGGATGAGCTAGCTCAGCAGATTCTGAAGTTGGCATTCAGGCTCAGAAGATCCCGAGTCAAACTTCCAAGCCTGCTGCACTAGTTCTCCAGCTGGCTGATTCACTCAGCAGGGCTTTGGGCTTTATGTGGTGAAAAACATCTGCATGCATCAAGACTTGTGCTTCAAGGTCTGTCTTGACAGTTAAGTTCCTGAATGAGCCAGAGCGTTGTCACTCTATCCATGGTAGTAGTCACCATTCGCAAAACCTAATTTATTTGACACCCTGAGGGGACATAACCTTCAGTGGCGGAATAACAAATTTGCCACCCCTAGGCCCATAAAAAATTGACGCCTCGCCTCGCCTCCCCCCCGCCCCCGCCTGCACCAGTTCACCTTCGCTCCCTCGCAGCAAGCCTGGGAGGGGGGAGAAGGGGAGTTGTAGCGCGCTTGGGGGATGGCGGAGGTGGAGTGATGGTGAGCTGGGGCAGGGAGTAGTTCCCTGCCCCGCACCCCAAAGAGTTACTCCCCAAGCCTGCCGTCCCCAGGTCACCTCTGCTATCCCCCGAGTGCGCCACTACTCGCTTCTCCCTCCTTTCCAGCGCTTTTGCGCGGCAAGCCTGGGAGGGAGGGGGGAGAAGGGGAGTTGTGGCACTAGGGGGATGGCAGCAGTGGAGCGGAGGTGAGCTGGGGCAGGAAGCGGTTCCCGGCCCCCCCATGTTACTCCCCACCCCCGCAGGCCCCAGCTCACTTCTGCTCTGCCTCCTCCAAGTGCACCGCTACTCGCTTCTCCCTCCCTTCCAGCGCTTTTGCGCAGCAAGCCTGGGAGGAAGAAGGGAAGCGTGGCACGTAGGGGAGGAGGCGGGCCAGGGATTTGGGGAAGGGGCGGAGTTGGGGAGGGGGTATGAGCAAATTTGCCGCCTCTGCAAATTTGCAGCCCTCGGCCTAGGCCTTCTTGGCCTAGGCGATAATACACCGCTGATAACCCTATTTTAAATACCAGGCCAACTGGGAAAACTGATGTTTGGGTAATCGATGACTGGCCCTGTATTTCCATGGTGGTGATATAGAAGAGGAGGGAAGGAAATAATTTTGACAATACAGAATATTAACTATAAAGGACTGGTGGTGGCCTAACAATGCGGGACGTGGCAGATGAATTGCCAGTTGGTGCCTTTGAAACTCTGGATTTAGGCTGGTCATTTTGGTAGAGTAATGAAACAAAAGGTAGCATACTATAAGTGTATTTGCTGGGAACTTCCATCTTTTTTTCAGTCACATTTAACTCCCTTTTGTGATATTTTCATCCTTTTATAGAGTCTGAGATAAAAACTAGGTTAAGCTGCAGTTATTGATAACTTTAGGGATGTTGTAAATATCCCCAGTCCAATCTTTACAAATTTAGAAGATTCAGAGCTCAAGTTACACTTAAAAGAATTTCAGACATAATAACATATGGAAATGCATTATTAAAGCACCCAAACACCCTTAAGTTGATCCTGCAGTGATGTCATATAATAAGAATACAATTGTGATTAGTGCATAATAAATCTTGTAGTCTCAGATTTGATTAAAACTGGATTTTAAAGGCACAGTAAAGATTTGTTTTGGCAGGACGTGTGCACAGTGTCACTACAGGGCAGAGTTAAGGGTGTTTGGGTGCATTCCCATGCTTCTATAAGATAATTGAGGAGAGAAGCCCAGGCAAAAGTAGAGAGCATGACAGTCTGTAGGAAGAAATGAGGTATAGCTGGGATGGAACTGATGGGGAGAAGGAGGAGACATGCAGAAGAAGATGGAAAGCCAGTACAGAGATGTGCTCAGAAGATGGTCTTGTTAGTACTGTTTTAGTAGCACTCGAAGGAGGAAATGAGACAGTTACAAGCAGTGAGGCCTGATTGAGTTTTGATTATTTTTATTTTTTTATTTACTTACTTTTAATAACTGCTAAAGGAAGTAGATTGACTTTCATGCAGTTAGGGTAAAATTATGCCTTTTGAAATGCATATATCCCATTTGTCAATGGGAGCAGACATGCATCAAAGGGCAGAATTTGGCAGAATTTGTGATTGACAGTACATGTGTATAAATCTTGTGTATCTGTAGAAGTCCTAATGTAGATATCATTACAGATGCAGTATTTTTATATTCTTTAGGTCTAGTCTATGCATGAAACTCCTCAGTTATATACATATTTTCAGTCTCTGTTTTTTGAAAAACAGTCAAAACTACAGATTGTATGAGCTTTCAATATTCATTTTTATTTACTTCAAAAATGCAACAGATTTGCTTTGTGATTGCTTTTCTGAGGGAAATGATGCATTGTAATCAATTTATTGTGTGCAATTTAAAATGTCAAGGACATTTTTGTTACTTAACTAGTAGCAATTTTTCTATATGGGATTTTGCTGCCTTTCTATTTATTTTATTTATTTATTTTAAAAGATTTTCTAATATTGAAGTAAAACTATTTAAAGGACTTATTTCTCTGAGAATTCTGGTCCAGCATATTTAATACAGTACATGTTTGTTATTGTCTTTTTTTAAAATTAAGACTCATTAAGACGTAAGGGAATAAGTAAAATAGATATCAGAGACTCTATTTCTACTACTGTATTTTATAATAAAGGTTTTTTCTTTATGATTTTTTTCTGTGCTAAGATATAACACAGGCAAATGTTTACTTGATTGTCTTGATAACTGACTAGGAAAGTTCTTTAAAGACATTAAATATTTGTAATAAAAATGGCATCTGAGTGCATAGTTCAATTAGAATTTCTTAGTAACAAAATGTAGGAAGATGCAAATTCTTCCTATGTACACATTAATTTGATGAAATGAACTTGTTATATTTTTGTTTCTAGAACTATGTGTGGATTCTGTAGATACTTAGGCCAATCTTCACTGTTGGTTGCATTTATTTAAAGAGCTTTTCTAGTCACCTTTGAACCCAAACGATTTCTCCAGATGTACAGAAGTGAACAATGTAAAAATCTTGCTGCTTCAGCAGAACAGGATCCAGCTGGCAGGGAACTGGATCTGCAAGTCATTGGTTACAGCTGTGTTTCGATTTATGTGATGGTTGAAAAAATAAATTACCAGATTAAATGGTTAGAAAGAGGACTCTTTGTTTAGCCCTTGTGTGGGGACTGAAAGTGTTTATGGTGCTGTTTTCGACACAGCCTTTGCAAAGTAAGCTGGACAAACAGACTTATTCAAAACTCCTCAGAAATGTTGCACATTCAGCTTTATATCATCACAGAAGAAACTGTATGTTTTTGTATAATGCTGTCAACCAGCAACTGTTTTAAAGGTCTGTGGCCTCTGATGGTGGCAGTCACATTTCTGTCTTTTAGGCATCGTAGTTTATCATTAGAAGACAGTGTTCTTTAGTTTAATAGTTAAACGCTTTAAAATGTGTCTCTTAGCATGCATACAAATACATGCAGGCCACTGTCAAATTCATAAATTGTTAAAAGGTTTATTGTTCCAGTTTTGTAGATCACTTACCTTTCACTTTGCATAATAATGCTGATGCAGTTGTAAATCTGGCCCGCAACAACTTAGAAGACTAGATACAGTGAGATCAGAAATTAAATCCCGACAGTTTGGACTACTAAATATTTTCTTTTAATGTTCTAACAATTTAGATGAATATACTACTCAGTGCAGGGATTAGGTTTTATTGCACTATTGCCCTGATTCTACAGAGACATACATGCTTGATTTTATGTACAGTGAGGATTTCCATTGATTTCAGTGAGAGTACTCGTGCTTCAAGTTAACCACAAGTCTTTGTAGGATTGGGGAGGGAGAAGAAGGGGTATGCTTTGCTAAGAACTATGCACATTTTATGGTGCTATATTTGGGCCAATCTCATGACGTACTGGGAGCGCCCAACTGTCATCAAAGGTAATGTGAGTTGAGGATGCTTAGCCTTTCGCATGATTGAACCTGACATTCTTGAGGTGAAATCCTCACTCCATTGAAGTCAATGGGAGTTTTATTATTGGCCTGAATGATGACAGGCTTTTACCCTTGGAGTCAGAGTCTGATGCCCTTACTCAGACTAACTAGTACCATATCCCACAAGTGGTTCCACTCAAGTAAATGGAACTACTTGTGGAGTTAAAGTGCTACTTAGTGTGCATAAAAGTATCAGAATCTGGCCATTAATAATAATAAATTCAAAGCCTGCATCTCAAGACCAGATAAATATAAGAAGTGATCAATAATATGCAACTTTCAGAGATGAAAAAACAGGGAAGTTAACTGTACGATTTTAAAGTTTAAGCCGGCTTGTGGTATAGTAGTTTACAAACCCAGAGACATTTTCAGTGCTTTGTATCTGTTTGTTCAGCCTGATTTTCTAGCAATAATTTTAAACAGACAATTTAGTTTCATTTTACAATTATAAAGCTGTCAGTGGCCATGGATTGATATCAGTTACATTATAGCAATTAAGGCACATTTCCTAAACAAATGCATAAATAAGTATGGAATATGATGGTTGTATTATGTCATAATTGTTATTCTATCAAGATTTAATTACTTTCTTAAATAGGTTTTGCACAAATCTTTTTCAAAGAGCTGTCAGTATTCTTTATGAAATCCTGCGCAATGCTGACAACAAGGAGAACTAAATACCAGAACAAGAGTTCTGTTCCGGGTCAAAAATGAAATCATATAAGCTGGCCAAGTTCCACCATAAACCACCCTCAGAAATACCAGAGGCACACTTAAAATGTTTATAATAGAATATTTCCCCCTTCCCATTTTTTGTCCCCCAGCAGCATTTTACATTAAGAACCATGCAACAGAAAGTCGTGGTGATGCAGAATAAATAACCATAATGTATCAGAAGCAGACAAAGGTGTGATTGATCTGTCTGGAATTGGCAGACTCTTTCGCTGCATCAGGCTGTTTCTTTGATCAATGAAGGTATAGGCTCTGACCCTTAAAAAAATCAATGCAGTTGATTGAAAGGGAAGAAACAGAACTATGAGAATGCAAGATAGTCTTTAACCTTCACTGTCTAAAAAGTTTTAAATATTTTTGCATGCGTTAACACCTACAGTTTCATATTTTATTTTTTAAAAGATTTACATTTCTTCAGCCTAGTTTTGAAAACTCCAGTAACAAACTTCTGGAAATAGTGTCACTTATTGTGAATGTATGTCACAAAGGCATATCCTTTAAACAACATCGTTCATGAAAGATACACACTGCTATGCATCAGGTTTTCTTGTATAAATTCTAGCCCTGATCCTGAGCAAAAGGCCATGCAGATAGTCCAGTTAATTTCACTGGGAGTGTATCCTAAGTAAAGTTGCTCAAGTATTTTGCAGGATCAGGCCCGCTGAGTGTTGCAACTACAGGGTGAAATTCTGGCATGGGAAAGTGGGACCTCTGGCAAGAAACAACGTCTTTAAACCCTTTCCTGAACGTCTGTCAATAGATACAAAATACAGCTATCCAGGAAATAAAGAAAAGAGAAATTTCAGAAAATATATTTAGCTAATATTTTAAGACTATATGGGTCTCTGAATCTTATGGGATTAGCAGACTGTATCCCCAAATAAAACCTATCAAAACATTTAAACTCAAACTTTTGCCCCAGTGATCATGCGTTTTATTTACCTTCTGTGTTTTGTTTTACTCCCATACTGTTTCTTCAGATTAGACTAGAGCAGTATTAATATGAAATAATTAATAATATCAGACTATAATGTGTTCTTCAATAGACAAAACAAATTAATTCACTCGGTGTTTCATGCTTTTGGACTTCTTGAAAATGAATAGGTGTCTCACTGGTTATTTTGTTTCACAAATAATTAAAAATGAAAAGATTTTTTTAAATTGAAAATATCAGTAAAATCAAATGTCATTTGATACGGATGAATATACTTTCAAAGTAATTCAGACTGCAATAATTTGTGCTGTCATGTATATTAATTTTGATTAAGGACAGATAAACTGAAAAGGCAGCAAAAGGAGGGTAAAGTTGTAGTTCCCAAGTATGAAGAATTCTTGCAAACTTGCACAGAAAGAGTTGGAAGGTCGCTATTTCTTTGTAAGTTACTATTTTTGTGATTTTTTAAAAAAAATTCAGCTTCTGGTTGTACAGCTCCATTTTATGCAATTAAAATGAAATACATTATGCTTAAGTAAGAATTCTGAACACAGTGAGGGGAAATGTTGTCAGTAAAACAACATTAAGGGTGGCTGTGAGGGGGTTTGAATCAAGGAAGCAACAGGATAGATTTCCTATTTCCAGTTCATCTGGAATTTTCCTGAACTCTTTATCTCCTTGCTGTTCAACAGGAAGAGTTTTCCTGAACAGTCATACAAAGGTATGGCATACCGGTCACTCTCAGTCTCTCTTAAACACTCACTCGAACAATATGTAAAAGAGATACACTAAGAGGCTAAACCATAAGCCTCCACTTATTTGCACCTCTGCAAAACAACTATGTGTTTTTATATCCCACTTGGAGCACACACAGATTATAACAATTGAAACCTAGACACCACAGTCACACATTTGATATCACTTACATTTCCCCTTCCTTTTTAGGAAGATATAGTCTAATTCCCATGCAATAGTATCTCTTTCTTGTCATCCACCACCTCTTTCCTTTACATTGTGTATGTGTACATATACATATTACACACACAGAAAAATCTCATTAATATTAAAAATCACATTTAGTCTCATTGTCTAATCCCCCCTCACCACTTCCAAAAAGATATCTCATAGACGAAGGTACTTTGACATCTAACATCCATGTCCAGCCTCTCTGCTCATCTTTCCCTGCCCCCACCCCATAAACAATAGTTGCGGAGGCACCTCTATTTTTTTTAGTGTCTGCAACAATGGCTGCTGATCTCGTTTTGCTCTTTATACACAGACTGCATCTTTCCACTGTGGATGTGAATGCTGTCCCCTTGTGGATGATGCTCACAGTCTAAAATGCCGTCTATGTTGTACTGCAAAGTAAAGCTGAGCAGTGTGTCTGTGTGCCCTTCCTCCGGCTGATTTTGGTGCTGAACACATCACATTCCTTTTTATCCCTAAAGGACAGTAGCCAGCTTCTTCCTGTGTCTTGTGCCACTGTTGATAGAGCCCATCCCTGTAAGGATATGAACCTGAGATCTTTTTCCCCCCAAGACGTTAGTGGCCATGTTGTCTTCATGTCTAAATCAAGGTAGAAACAAAGTAATTCCTGGCTGAGGACTAAGTCCCTGGGATCCCTGTCAAAAGGCAACTGTGCTAAGCACTGAATCATTTTCTAGGATGAATCTTACTAAAAAGAAATAGGCAATTTTTTCCGTTTCTACATATGAAACCAGTTGAATCACTAAATCAGACAATTGATCCCCAATAACTATATGTCTTGTATAATGATATTGCAGAAAGTTTCCTTGAGCATGCTCCAAAAAATGTGATCTGATTTACAAGACATATCTCGAGTGCCATACCCATGCTCCTTCAGGTTCCCTTGTAACAGATTCCCTTGACTTCCTTGCCTAAACCTTTTGTATCGAGACAGCCATTGAGTGCTGCTATCCCATTCTCATGCCTCACCCCTACCCTCCTATCCAGCCCCAAAATATAGCGAGCACCAAAATGTGTTCTGTTTAACTATGTCAGCACCTTGAGGTATAGAGCATAATCTGTCAGATGACACTCATAGAACTGTATGGACTTATGCTGCACATCCTTCTTCTCCAACTGAAAACAGACCTACAATTAAAAGGTTCTGGGTGGAAACAAAGGCAATGCATACAGAGATTGATGTTACTGTGAATGTAATGGGGATTATTTTATTATTTTGAGTGTGTTGGTGGGCATACAGCAGTTTTAAGTAATCTGGAGTTCTGGATTTGTTTTGGTTCCCCCCACCCCACGTGTTAAAACTTGAACAAGAAAGATATACGACTTTTGCTAAGATGTTTTTGATATAAAGCTTTCTGATCTTTTCAGAATTTGCAAAAAGAAAAACTTATTACATTGATTGATTTTTTGTCTGTAAGCAGGAAATGTTAATCTAAAATGAGAGCTAAAAGACTCTGCTTCAGTGGCTGAGACTGACAGCTCTGCGTTTCTGTTGTTGCATGTAGGAGAAAACTGTGGAGGCAAAATGTAAAAAGACAAGGGAGATTTTGTGCAACTCCAATATACATAGAAAGGTGTCTTGACATAAAAAAACTTTTTAACAGCTATTCATGGACTGAAAATAGTTTATCCTAGAGGTTGCTTCATCAGAAGTGTATGGTCCCTAACTAGGTTGTGGGGGCAAGAATTCTATAATATTGGATTAGTAGCAAGGGGTGAACAGCTCCCATCTAATTCAACTAGTCCTGTTGTATTTGTAGTCTCCAAGGAAACAGCTGAGTTGAATGTTAATTAAACAGTGTTCTTTGATCCACCCAGCCACTCCCAGAGGCATAATAGCAATCATATATGGCAAATACATAATGATATGTTTAAACGAATGCATCTAACCTAGGCATATTCAAACTTAAAACATTTTTTGCTGCCCCACCTCCTTATCCCATACCATTTAAAGCCTAGGGGAAAAAGCTAAGTTAAACTTTGGTCCATCTGGAAGGCATGGTGACAGGAAGCATAAATTCCTATTTAAGGCTGTACAAGGGTTAATGATTAGAAGAGTGGAATCAGGAAAGACCTTAAGCCCAGATCTATGACAGTGGTAATTGAGCTGATTGACTACGACATCTCATTTCAGACGACTATTGATTTAATTTAGTCTGTGTGCCCCTTGGTCCCAAAGGTGCTCCCAAGTGAAGCCTCAGCACTTGAACCTGGATACTTTCCCTCCTCACCGTCTGGACATAAATTTACAAAACGTGCAGCCATTTAAAATGTTGACTTGTCCTCATGGTTTTACTCTAAAGTTTCTAATTTGAGCAGGTTAATATTTTTAACCATTGAGGAGACAGAGGCAGTGTGTGTGAGATGGCACAGACAGAGGAGGAAAAACAAAAGATGTGGCTAGTATCTGCATCTGTTGTTTTTGATTTGCAGAGCTAGCTAAGGCTTCTTTTTGGAGGCTGTTCACAAAGCTGGGCTATCAGGAGGCAGTTTGCTGTACACAAATGTTCAATTATTAAAATAGTAGACATTTTCCCGCCTGTGATAGCCATAGCAAGGTCACGACATTAATTTATCCAGGGTATTGTGGGTAACTATACAGAAAAAAGCATAAAGGGCACAGATGCTGGAGCAGCAAAAAATGGATGGGTCTGAGCAAATGGAGATTAAAAGGGGATGACCAATCTAATGTACGTATAGCAGTAAGAAGCTGGCATCCGTCACAGACTATTGATGGCAATAAGTATTTTAAGCCATGCTGTGAATGTGTTAATTTTTTTAATACCTCAGTAAATGCCAAATTGAATGCTATAATCCTGTATTTTTTTTTCCGTTTTCCAAATCTGATTTCAGTCTTGCTTTTGTTGTCTCATGCTTGGCGTTCTTCTCTCACTTGCTTTCTCTCTCTGTGGGTGTGTGCCTCTCTCTGAGATTACAGACTTAACTGTTTCCTAATTGTCTACTTTTGATTTATTAATGATGATTGGTCATGAGTTGGTGTACAAGCTGGGTTTAGATTTCATACCATGATGTTTTTGTTTTCTGTAGTCTGGGGGGTTTGTAGTGTTTTCTCTGGAACTTTTCTGCGAATAGATGCCCTTCACGTTTGCTGTCACAGTTATGTTGCCAAACTGCTACCTTAGTTGGTACTGCAGTGTTGCACTGCATGTTGGGATCTGTCTGTGTGGGTCAGCTGAGAATTTCTTCAGCACAAGACAGCTTTTAGAATTGGCTTGAGAATTGTGTGCTGCTCATCCCTCTTTTATAAATAATTTTTATACTACAAATCACTGTGTAGTGGTATTGTCTGGTAAAATAATTGCTCACGTAAAAAGGAAACGCTAGTGAGTTTATTACACTGTAAGTCATGAAAATACTTGTTTTAAGAACAAAGGAACAAGGTAAAAACACACACCATAACTATGCTTTATGGATTTCATAGTCTATAATACAAATGTGCCTGCATTTCATCTAACAAAGCTTTGTTTTATACTGTGTGTATAACTTACAGGTATTGTGCATATGTACAATACATACATTATACACTATACTATATATATATACACACACATAGAATATTCTAGCTAAACAACAGAATATATAGATCAATATATATGCATTATGAGGTACTCGCATGCCCACTGTTCTGTATATTGAGTAGTATATATTACTTTTGTCTGTCTGTATGTCTCTCTCTCTCTCACACACACACACACACATGCTATTTTGTATAAGGAGGTCTAAAAGAATGACTAATGTCTTGTGAAGCATTGATTTAAATCCAGCAATTTATTTTTCAACACCGTATTGGTGATTCAGATCTTGGCAATGATTTGGCTAAAATAATATAATTCCTACCAAGTGAGAGTACAACTAGTTTTAAAAAAAAACATCATTTGAATTCACATTAAAATTAGAAATTTTCATTTTCATTATTCATCAAAAAATAGGAGAAAATTCTGGATCCCAGCAGCTTATGTCCTTTTCACCAATATTTATTCAAGCAAAGGAAAAAATGAAGAAGGCGTAGAATGAACTCTAAGACTGTTAAAGAATTGCTGGCATTATTTCTCCCTACATCACGTGTGAGCCTGGGTTGCCTGCTATTCCTGAGGCAGAGGATCGAGGATGAAAGTCTGTGTGTCAGAGCCTGTTTTCACAACTGCATTTGGAGATCTGTCTTATTGATTAGGAGAAAAAGGGGGAGGGAATAGGAGTGTGAGGTGAGGGGAGGACCGACTGACTACTGGCTTATTGCAGCTCAAGACATTTTCTTCCGGAAAGATGTCAAACAACTGAGACACCGCAACAGAGGAAGTAGAAAGGTGGAAAAATAAGAAGAGGGACCCTTTGGAAGAAATGAAGGCATTTCTTATGAGAGCCTTGAGGCTTTTTTCTTTTTTTTTATCCTTCCAACATCTGACCTGCAAGGGCTAGAGTGACAGCGTCATGCAAATGCTGCAGTCCAGCAGGTCTGAGAGAGGGTGGATGCTAGACAGTGAGTTAATGTTAATGATGAGTGCAGTGAAAATACCAGCCGATACCACCCCCTCCACACACAACAGCTCTGAGTCAGCATCCGCTGCTTTGCCTTGCCTTTTTGTGTGTATCTGTGTGTGCGCGCATGTGTGTGTCTGTGTGTGGGTGTGTGTGTGTCTGTGGCTGTGTGCGTGTGCGTGGAAGGTAAAAGCAAGTCAGTCAGTGAGAAGCAAAGGTACGTTTGAGAGCAACTAAAATCTGACTGATTTCCATCTTCAGAGCATCAGATGTATTCCCTAAGGAGGATGGGTCTATGTGATGGGGGTGGTGTAATTATGTTAATGTCATATTTATAGAGGGGAGAGATTTTTCATTCTAATTATTGGTTTGAAAACCGTGGTCAAAAATTGTTTGGAAAACCATGCTCAGTTTTGTTTTGTTTTGTTTTTTTTAAAGCATGGAATTAAATCTAGGGAATGCTTGGATTTTTTTTATTGTTTCATTTAACTAGTTAGTGTCTAAGGCATAACTAATTGAATAGTGCATACCAAATGACAAAGAAAAGCTCCTATATAATGTTGCATTATATCACTGACCAAAATATTGAAAGTAATCCAAGATGTATTGAAATCTGAGGTAACATTTGGAGAGAAGAGTGAGGGAGGGCAAGAGGGTAGTAAGGCAGTTAGCAAATATTTTCTTCAGCATAGCTTTCTGTACAGCTTACTTGTAAATGGATGATTCACCTGTTCTACTAGCATATATTCTAATTCTCCCCCCCCCCCTTCTCTTTTTCCCTTTAAAGCTGAACCGCTTCCTGAAGAGCACTGAATTTTCTATACCAGATTCTACTTCAGTGGCCAGGACCTTTATGGCCACTTATTCTTTTGCTCTGGATTCTGAAAAAACATCATGGATCCATCCCTAAAGTAGAAATGTTCCTTTCCGTCCCGCAAGCAAAGCTAAAGATTGGAGGAGAATGAATGTGAATCTAATTCAGGATTGCAGTCATGCTATTCAAAGTTTTCAGCTTCAGAACAAAATGATTTGGGAAATATGATCAGTTTTCTTACTCTATCAACAATGTTTAAAAGTCGTAGGTGGTTCAAGTGACTCGACTCAAATAACAACAATCTTTGCATGTCAATAATTTCTACAGTTTATGGAGTGAAAGGTAGTTTTGAGTTTGGAAAAGAAGCAGCTGTTAATATCAGCCTGTAATGGGATTAAATGTTGAATATGGGGAAGAGGCAAAAAGTAAATAGATGCCCGAAAGTTATCCTTGCACTGAAGATGGGTTTAAAGTGCTTTATATCCTAGGGCCCACCTTACGGTAGAGGTATAATGGGGAAATATTTCAATTAGAAACCCATTAACAAGCATTTAATCCATCTTTAGGGCATTAGAGGAAATAGAATCAAACGTTTACTGTACAAATCTGCTGCAAGCAGACTTTAACCCATTTACAGACTTATCCTTCTGATGTATTGTACTATGGCTACTCATGAGTCAGAATAGTAAAGATTTTATTTGTACTCCTTTTTTCCAAAGTTGTGGAATCTATTGTAAGAAGTATCTTGATCAATCAGCTGATATTATTGTTTTGAATGTATGTGTGTATATTGCCTATTTATTTGATCTTTTCCACCCCCTACTTGAAAAGGTGGGGGTTTTTATACAACAGCAACAAAAGTTTTACTGAATGTAATCTTGACGACTAAGTGATTCAGATTATTTGAAGACGAATTCTACTGGATCATATCGGACTTTTCCTAGTCCCTGAGACCCTAACTTGTGAGGTTTTTTAGCAACAATCACAAGTCAGGCTCTTGGGACCTAGGCGGAGGGGAACCAGCAGCTTTGGACTTTATTTATTGATTGTTTACTGCAATATTAACAGAACCAAAGGAGATTTTCTTATCTGGGGGAAAATATTTATTTCAGATGTTAAGCACTAGTGTTATGCTACAAAAAAAATTGCTTCTATGTATTGTACAATATAAAGATTCTACATAATTTGTATGTTTGGAAACCTATATTGTAGTGGATAACATATAACATTTAGAATTTTAATTTAGAAATTTAAAATGAATGACAGATCTCTACATAAATCAAGTACTGAAGAATAAATGTTTTCAACCATAATTTGCTATTATAGATCCTTCTGGTGGATAATAAAATGAAACACATTTCCAAATGTATTGCTATAATTTTTAATTAACTTTTTTTTAAACTTACAAATTATACATTGATCTGTAAGGCCTAGCAAATGCATTCTTACTGTTGTCTTTGGGGTAATAATCTGAGCGTGCAAGAAAACTGTTGCTTCTCTTTTCCTGTAAGGCAGTGCAGAGATTCCTTTATAGTTGTAACTATATCTCTTAGTCTATATAATAATACAATAAAGGTTCTCATTTGGTATATTAACCCCTTACTCTGAAAGAAAAGAGAAAGCTGGTGTCAAATTCATAATCCTGTATTGAAGTCACTTCGCACACAGAACCACATACTTTTCATTTACTTACTGTATGTCAGCAGAGAAGACCGAACACCAGGAATTAGGCTCAAACTTTAGTCTCTTCCCTAATTTTTTTCCTTTTCACGTATAAAAACAGACTAACTTTTGTGTTGTCCCCATATGGTGAATACTTCAGTGGCTTCAGCATAAGATTTACCAGGACACAGCTACTTTGTTATGTCTATCACTCCGAAAGTGCTGAACCAGAACACAGAAAAATTGACTGTATTTCTTAATGTTTTATAAGAAATTTGGTCCTGATTAATTTTTGTTTGTTTCCTGTATTTAACCCAAGATGGTGCAGCACCCGGTTAATAGTATACTACAGTCACACTTCACTGATTGAAACAAAGGCTTTACTTAGGGCAAGCATCTAAACAATTTGGTCATTTTGAAATTGATATTTAGGCTCCAGTTTATTTTTTCCACATATGTAGGAGGAATTGTGTTTTATTGTAGTGCTATTGTTAAAATAAATTATTATTAAACAGAATAATTCAAGGTTTTGTTGTCCTATTTTCTTACAAAACAAACCACACTCTGTATAGTTTTCAATCAAGTCACTAAAACTACAGTTCAAGCTTTACTTTAAAAAAAATTTCTTACCTGTCCCAAAGATATGTAGTTTCTAATAATGATGAAATTGTTTTCTTCATAAAGCCATCAATCTTGCATTCTCAGAACACTTAAGAGTTACTTGGAAACATTTGATCCATCCTAGATGTACTAGTAATTCTTTTAAGGAAAGGTGTATTGACTTATGATGGTTTCTATTTATGTAATCTGAGAGGAGTAGATCTAAATCTGAGTACACAAAACTAAAATATCAAACCAGGATGATGTACTGATGAGGCACTTTGGTAGCCATTGACTTTATTATACATAATAGATTCTCTGACTTGTTTTAAAAACAATATTAAAGGTGTTGATCAAGTGAACAGGTATTCTGCCCTGATAAACTATATAGTGAGATCTAAATATATTACAGGTAGTATAGACATGCCGATATATAATATCTATGGTATTTAAAATATGCATAATATTTTCCAGAGTACAAATCCTGACTATGCTTCATTTTTCAGATAAATTATGCACATAAATGTATACATGAGGGATCTGTAGTGCATTTAGGTATAAGCACAATTTTCTTGAATGTGATTAGTTCATATGTAATTTGTCCATGTCTGTGATTCATTTTACAATTATCCTTAAGTGTAAAAAAAAAGACATTAGATGCTGCATTTTGCACCTGTCTTAGTCATGAACTAATAACACAAAGATTCCAAATATTTTCTGACAGTGAAAGTGGTGATCAAATGAATCCAGAAAATAACCCTGTGTGGCTTATTTAGTGTTACACCAAAAACATGAATCCAGTGAAGGGGGCGGAATATTGGCTCTACAGCAAAAGCTTGAACTCTGATAGTATAGTGGGTATTCTATACCAACCCTATTCACCACTGGCCCTTGGAAAAGGGAGAAAAAGTTGGAGCACACTACGCCTTTTTACCTATTCAAACAATGCCAAACTAAGAACTGGCACATGATAAAGCCTTCATAAAAATATATAGCCCTGTCTTTTACTCAGGCAAAACATCCATTGAGGTCAGTGAGACTTTTTGCCCATGTCCGGACTGCATGATCAAGCCCACAGACAGCCTATAGAATGCAGTCTTATTTATACTTTGGCAGCATGTATTACTTCTCTTTATTAGCTGCTTGACAGCAAACAGATCTTTTGTGCTTATGATTTATATATCAAAAATGTGTACACACACACATATATAATGAACATTTAGAAAATGTATATAAATTTATATATATATATATAATGTGTATTCATTCATGTGTCTGTTACTTTTTCTGTTGCAGTATAATATTTTCTATATAATATGTGATTTTGGGTAATCAGCTCATGCTACAGCTTTAAAAAAACACCCTCTAGCAACAGAGAGAGAGAGAAAAAAAATGATGTGTGATGCATACAAAAAAGGAGTTATATTAACAATTCGATGAATTCCTAGTTGGTAGACCAGACTGAGCCAGACGCATATATTAACGGCTGTCTGCTGCTGCTGTGAGCCTGCTCAGTGCGGTGGAAATGAAGGATCACCTAGCCCCTGACACCAGCTTATTTGTACGTTTTAATTTTAAAAAGGAAAATTACTGTTTTACATAAACATCTTAACCCCTGCATGATTTTCCTCCTTCCTCGCCTTTTCCTTCATATTGTTTGCTAATTTACTGTCAACTTAAAGTGCTGTTTAGCTGGAGCCCGACAAAAACATCAGTCAAAAAGCAAGGGGAAGTATTAGCTTTTCTTTTGTCTGCCACATACAATTGGGTTATTATCATGATAATCATATATTTTAACTTTTAATCTTCATAGGGGGGACACACATTTTCCAGGATGTCATTTTTAAGCATTTTTAATTTCAACAAAGACAACGCTTTTCATGTTATACCAAAATAAAATGTGTTTATGGCTCATGCCAAGTGTGATTCGATCAGTACCATTCATTAACCTGAAAGTCCTTAACACCTTTGTATATATAGTGTTAAATCTACCAGTCAGGATTCCTTTCCAAACCTTATCAACTTTAGCATCCATTAATATTGTCTAGAGGAATGCTACATGAGCCTGGGGAATTGTTAATTAGTCCAAGTTAATTACTTTTGGAATTGGAGGAAGGGATAGTCTACCTTAAACTGTATCACAAGAATCTACAATTATTACATTTCAGGGCATATTCCTATTCAATGAAGTTTGACAGAAGATGTTATCCATTTACATGGGTAATGAAAATCGGCACGTCAATGGTTCGCTAACACAGCTTTTTTCACCACTTTAAGATGCAGTGCAACAAAAATATCTGTAGGCAGTAACTGTAGCCATCATTTTGATTTGTCCTTATGATGACTGTACTTCGTTCCTGACTGGGTACTTAATTTAGGACTGAAATGCAGCTATTTCCATCTGCAACCCAGAACAGAGACCAACTTTCCAAATTCAATGTTATATATACATTGACATTACAAACATGCTTAGAAAAAAGCAAATTTACATTCAAAAGATAGGATCCCATAAACAATTGTCAACTAAATTGTATCACCCAAGCACCAGATAAATATTGGGACTACATTAATTTTGCTGTGTAGGTTCATTTAAAGTCCCTTTGTCTAAACAAGGCATTTGTGGGAGACATCCCCTTGGTAATATCTTTCATCATTTGTTACAATGAGGCATCTTCAGTTTTCATTGAATGCTGCATCTTTCTAGCCCTCCGTAACACTAGATTCATCCTTATCTGATGAAATACATTAATCTAGTAATATTAAGTTGTATGTAAAGCTACTTTTTACTTACAGTGTCCTCGTAACAGGTGGAATATGGAGGCAATTGAGATTAAGTGAACATAAGATTCCTTAAATCAACAGTGACAAAACGACGTTATGTGTATAAGAATTTTTAACCTGATATAAGTTGGATTTAAAAATCATATAGTTGATTATTCACTGAAGTTTCTCTCATAGGCTTTCAGCATTGGCATCTTTATTCTTGTTCCTGCTTGTTTCGGAATTAAGGATTAGTTTGTAATTGTGTGATACAGTAACTACAATAATGATGGTTAGAAGAATACCAGTATCCTGTGGGGGAAAAAAGCAGATTTGGGGTTTTAATTCTGCCCATTAGTGATTGTAACAGGCCTGTCATTCTTTGCGGTAATCATTTGCTTCTTATTTATTTATTCTTAAGTAACAGAACAAATTAACATAGTTTTGCTGAATAGTTTTTCCTTGTGCATGATGAGGTGTGAAGGGAAAACAATGTAAAATGTCCCACCCTTTTAAATAAGCTTTTCCTGGAGTCTGTAAAAATACTGACAATGGGTAGATCCCATTTGGTGGGTTTTACTTTAATAGATTCAGAATTATAGTAGAATACTGCAGTGATGAACTACATATCAGAATAGTTCTACTGGTAAGTCACTGGATACTGAAAGGAATGGATGGCATCAGCACAAAGACCCAACTGGAAGATTTTTTCCTCCTTCATTTAATTCCTTTCACCTAGTAGGCTCCCTAAGCAGTTGGCAAAACTCAGTATGTGGCTAAGTTATTGCTCTAGTGTTCCTCACACAAAAAGCACAGTCTTAGCATTTGTAAATTTTCTTCAGGGAGGTTTCTAATCTAGGCAGCATTTGCATTTGGGGATTACACCACAATCTGTTCCCCACCACCTCCCCCTCTAACATGTAGCCCTTTCAACTTCTTCAAAGAAGTGGAAGAAAGTAGGTTTTTTTATTAATAGCAGAAAACAAACCGACTGCTGGACTTCCGCGGCAGAGCTCACATAATGCAGCAGGGTGGGAACTGTGACAAAGAATTCTTGAATGCACTAAACATATAGTGAATCCCCATTTAAATTCACTGGTAGAGCTTAGAGTACAATGAGTGGAAAGTTTAAAGTAGAAATTAAGCAGGCATAAAAGGAAAATGAACTTTAGTTAAGGTAGTTATTTCCTTTAACAGATTGGTTCAGGAATTAAGTTGCAACTTGAATACTTCCTAACAAAATGCCTTTTTTATTAATGTATCCCTTTACTCAAAATATCATGCTACATTAGATGAACAGACGCTCTCCTATGAATGAGAGATTCTGTTTTTCTAAATACATGATGATTTTAATATCAGTGCAGCAGTTAGCAAGAGAAGAGACCTTTTAGATCACAGTACATCCCTTTGCCAGGGTAGGGTACAGTATCACACTTCTGATTTGAAAGAAATCTCTTTGTGTCCTGAAGTAAATCTGAGCGTGTTGTCCTGCAGGGTTTCCAGTTTTTCTGTACTGTTATTTTCTGTGTACATTCTGCTGTCCCATAATGGATGCTGAAAAAAAGGCATTCCTAAATAAAGAATGGGGCAAGATGGTCACTGTTTTCTGATAACGATGTCATATGAAATGGAAGCACAGTGTTAACCCTTATAGGTCCCATTCTCAGTGCATTACACTTTGCATCTAAACTGAAGTCTGTGCACTTGTCTTCAGCTGCTGGCCTTTCTCCCTTCCCTAAAAGAAGCAACCTCCTTCCTCACTGTGGTATTCTCCTCACCCAGCGGAATAAATTCCTTTTTATAACCATCAATATGAAGCACCACAAAATGCACTCTGTCCCCTACTCTAGGTTTGAATTAACCCCTGCCTCCCACTATTACTGTTGCTTTGGCTCTACGCCTGTTCTTTCACTTTCTGGATATGAGGACCCAGATAAACTGGCTCCCCACTAATTTTGCAGCCTGAGTAAATGGGTCAGGAACTAGAAATAGGCTGTGTCAGGAATGCTGTGCCAGATATCAGTGAGTGTCCCCATCATCAGGAAGACAGGGCTGACAAGACTCATTCCAAAGCAGTGTCCTGGTCTTCTCTGACAAACCAAAGCACACTACAGCTTCCCCATTTCCTCCAAACTCCTTTGGTAACTAGTCAGTTAGTGGTTTCATACTAGCTTGTTAGCTGCCTGATTGTGTGGCTTCCTAAGGGTTAAAAATAAAGCAGCTAAGCTCCCCTTATCATTAGTTTTCTTCCATGCAATGGTGTGGTAGCCTTGGTCATTAGCTATTAAAAATAAAAGGGATAATATGTAGAACATAAACCTCAGAGACTGTGATTTGGGAGGCAGGAATTATCTGCTGTTATGCCACCTTCAAGGACACTCACTACACTAGATAACCTTGACTTCAATGAATGCTCAGCCTTAGCAGTATTCTTTTATTTTAAACCAAATTTACTGCTCATTAAAAGTGTTGGATTGACAGCTCTGGAAACTTGAAGGCCTTTGCTTATTCACAGACCGGCTAATCCTGTAGTGGGTATGCAGGCCCACTTCTTGGATGTCCCCTGGAAGCAGACTATTTGCACAGCGCTTCAGGTGATCAGCTAGTCAGTGCCTAATGCATGTCCTGTTTTGTCTCATACTTGCTCACACAATGCACAGAGACTGACTGTCTTGGTCTGTGTGGCAAAGGAAATGGGGATGTTGAGTGCATCAACACTTGTCATGCCTGGAATGCAAAATGGCTGCTTGCAGCCATTTTGTGGCTAACATGATATCACTGCCTCTTCCCCCAAGACTAGAAGCAATTGCACTCCCACTTATGTTTCCAACAGGAGGGCTCATCAAAACTGTACGGATGTAATGTGTCTATAGTCTGTGTGTATATATACATAACACAGCTGCCCATTTGGCAGCTTAGGGTGACCAGTTATGTTTTAAGTAAATCTAGGGGAGCCATGTGGAAAAATACAGGGCAAAACTATTTTTAAATTATAGCATCTCCCATAATTCTGTATGTGTTACACCTGTGTACATTTTTTTCTGAAATACAACCTAAAGAGATGCTATATTGACTTGTTAGAAGTCAGCTGGTCACAGGTGTCTATAAGGGATTTCCCTTAAAAAAGAGGGCCTTTTGGTAACCTGCCCTGACTGACTCCCAGGAATGAAATTTTGCCTGAATGTTACAGTTAGCTGAGGGCTGGTGGTGTGTCAGGGTTGAGTGGAGTGAGGCACTTTTATTTGTTTATGGTTACTGTAGGCTGCAGACTGCCCTTATAGCATTTGGTGATCATTTCTTAAGAAATGCTTGGGAAAATCACAATCATCAAGTTTAATGGCTAAAATTCAAAATGCTGTAACAAGGCACGTGCATTTGCTATCTAAGTCAGAGAAATGTCTGAAGATTGGAGAAAATCAACTCAATGCATGTGGAATGAACATCAACCCATGCCTAAGAATTCTCTCCACCGAATATTAAGCCTATCCTACTATACATGAGTATCTTTTTCTCCTATGCCATGGCTTGTTGTTAGCTCAGTAGAAATATGATCTTGTAATTAAGACTGTGGCCTATAACTCCAGAGATCTGGCTTCAATTCCTTGTGTGTGACCTGGAGCAAGTTGCATATAATCTCTCTCTCTCAGTTCCCCATTCCAATGGATATCGTTATTCTTCTTTTCTCCAGCCCTATGTCTTGGCTAGTTAGACTGTAAGCTCTTCAGGACAGGGACTGTCTCTTTCTAGATGTGTTCATGATTGCTAGTACAATGGGACTCTCATCTTGATTTGAATCTCTAGGCGCTACGGTAATATCAATAATGAATAATCGGATCGAGGTCATAGTTTGCTTGGACAGACATTTTCATAGATATTGGTAATGTACCCAATGATTCAGAAATTGCAAGATTTGGCCCAGAAAGGGAGTAGCAGCAGTACAATTTTCCCAACACCACTGTCCGTGTGCATCAGGGTTTGTGAACACTTACAGTGCTGCAGTGGCTCAGCTGTGTCCATGCAGCCACGTCGCTGTAGCGCTTAGTGAAGACACTACCGATGCCATCAGGAGAGCTTGTTCTGTCAGTTACTCCCCCTCCCCAAGAGGCAGGAGCTGTGTTAACAGGAGAAGCCCTCCTATCGACGTAGCGCTGTCTATACCAGGTGTTAGGTCAGTCTTACTACATCGATTGAATGTGGATTTTCCACACCCTGAGTGACAAAGTTATATCAACATGTCTGTAGTGTAGACTTTAATCTCCACCCTAAATCAGTTCTGGTGGTGTATTTTTGTAATGTGCTTGTCTGTCCACAACCAGCTGCATTGAACACTACAATTTATTTCACATCTGTCACTAGCTGCCAGATTGTAGTAACTTTCTGTCACTGCTGAATTGGGTCACATTTAAATCAGTGATAGGTTCATTGTCCCAATGCCCTGAATCTTGTATTCCACATCAAGACCTTCCAACGTAGTTTCTGCACCCACATTTATGAGTTTTCACATAGAGCATTTAAAATACTTCCTATGGTTTTCTGAGACGTCCAGGAGGAAAAGTATTGTCAATAAATTGCTCTTCAAGAAAGAGTTGCTGGGTGCAGCAATTGTCTAGATAAACACTGTTCTTTACACTTCTCCTAGTTCTATATGATATATATATAAATTGTGTTTCCTGCTTACTCTCACAAAGGCCAAAATCCTTTCCCCAGCATCCAGCCCATACCGTGAAGTGACAGCAAACCCTAATGACTGCAGTAGGCTCTACTGCCCTTATGCAGCTGCCCCACAAGGACAGCATAGTCATGATATCTATGCCTCTGTGCCCATGCCCAGCCAGCTGCCAAACACCAGCTGCATTAAGTTATACTAGGAGACTTGGTGCCATATAAGTAATGGACCTGTTTCTGAGGCTGGCATCCTCCCCCACACAGCAGAACTACAATGCTTCTGTTTTATAGATTCAGATTTTTTTTTAGTCATTTCGCCTCCTGCATAACATGAACCATATAAACTTCTGCATCAAGCCCATAACTTCTGACTGGGCTACAGCATATCTTTTTAGTAGACAACCAATCTTGATTATACATACTTCATATGATGGATAATCCCTCATCACCCTTCCTAAATTGTTCTAATGATTGATTACCTTTACTGTTAAAAATTTGCATCTTATTTCTAGTCTGAATTTGTCCAGCTTCCCCATATAGGTACTTGCAGACTGTGATCAAGTTATCTCTTACCCATCTCTTGGATGAATTAAATAGATTGAACTTCTGCAGACTTCCACTGAAAAGCTGGTTTTTCCAGACCTCAGATCAGTCTTGAAGCTGTTTTTTCAAACTGTTCTCATTTGTGAACATCCTTTACACGTGTAGGCACCAGAACTAGACATAGCATATCAGTAATGATCTCACTAATGCCATATGCAGTGGAATAATATCTATTTCTATCCCGTATTCCCCTGTTTATACATTCATAGATCACGTCTGCTTTCTTAACCACTCCATTGCACTAGGAGCTCAGGTTGAGTTGGTTATCCACTCTGACCATAAGTTACTAGGGGCCCTCTGCATTTGTAGCTGAAAAGGTAAGGGTATGGGGCCAGAGTTACAGAAGTTCCTAAACAGAGTAGATGCCTAACATCCATTGAAGTTACTGGGAGTTGTGCACCTAATCTATTTGAGAACATCTGCAAATCTCACTGAGCACTGATCTGCATCTTTAGGTGTCTAAATACCTTTATAAATCTTTCCCATGGCTCTATGGAGTAAATCCTGTCATCCTGAGTCAAGCAAAACTCCCCTTAAAGTCAACAGGAGAAATAACTGAGTATCTGAGGGCTTGTCTACACTGGCACTTTACAGCGCTGCAACTTTCTCGCTCAGGGGTATGAAAAAGCACCTCCCTGAGCACTGCAAGTTTCAGTGCTGTAAAATGCCACTGTAGACAGTACTGGTAGCTATTCCCCTCGTGGAGGGGGGTGGGATTATGCCGCACCTACACAGTGGTGTTTTTAACGCTGTGTGGAGGTGTTTTTTTAATACCCTTGTGGAGGTGGAGGGGTTTATGCCGCGACTACACAACCACATTAAAGTATTGCCAGTGAAGACGTGCCCTGAGTATTTGACCATACAATATCTGGGTCATTTCTAACCCTTTCTAATCATATGTATAAAGTGCAAATCACCTTATCATCTAGGTTGAGCCAATGTCAGTATTTGATATTCTCTCTGAATGGTATGGTTAGCACAATATCTTAATCTTAATTCCAAATGGAATAAAACTGGGACTATAACTCTGAATGTTTGGAAATTTCTCTTGACATTCAGTATTTCCCATGCCTGTTCTTCACTTGAATTATAGAAATACACTGTCTTTATACAGGTGAGTTAAAATGACCTCTGTAATGTAACTAGCTGCTCCGGATCATGTTTTAAATACAGTCTCTTCTAAACAGGGAAGATACAGTTTGTCATAAAGCATGTTTTTAATGTATTCCTCTGAAGATCTGTAATCTATTCCCTTCACAATGCTTGTTTATTTTCCTCAGTCTAAGTAAATCTTTAGGCCTGTATTTTATCGTTTTCTTATCAAGGATGGGGGGGAAACGACTGTGATTTTAGATAAGCAATGCAAGTTGGTTAAGAAAAGAGGTTGCTGTCATCTGTAGCCTTTCCAGACACTGCAGTACAACTCCAGACAGTCACCTGAGTATTATCACTTTGTCTCAACTATAAATCACAGTCTGGTAATGGCCAAGGCTGACACCTTGACATTTTCAAGAAGAGTAAAAAACCTGATTTGAATGGAAATCAATTTCATTTCACAAATGTTGGGACACTACTCCAAACCTTTTCTTGTTCTTTTTTGTGTCTTATTTGGGATTCCCATAATCTTGATAAAGGATTAGTTGTGTTACACGACTTTCACTTCCTACATACTATATACAGTTATAGAAGTGTCTTTCTAGAAACAGCACCCTGTGGACATCGCTGTGTGTGTATAAAGGAAACTTCCCTCCCTTGTAATCTTGTGCAGGTGGTGGCACAGTCCCCTTTTGGGCTGTGGCGCAAGCATCCTTTGAATTCTCCTTTCCTCACTGGCAGGTACCAGAAATACCTGGGATGTGGTGGGGGGCATAATCTCAGACGCCATGGCACTCAGAGCTGGCCGGGTCTGGCAGGGAGTGAATGCCATAATCCTTGAAAAGACAGTAAAGTTGTTACTCTAGTCTGAGCTCCCCAGGCATTCTTTCTGGGGGGTCGGATGAATCTGCATCAGAGCCCCACCATGCACATATTCCATCCAGCCTGGCCCAGAATCTATGACAGAAACTTTCCCTAGGCATTTTCTAAAATTTTGATACAGAACAAACAAACAAACCTTAGGGAATGGAATTATCCCTGAATGGTTTTTTTTTTTTTTAAAGCTGACCCATATGCTAAATTTTACATGAATATACTGGCCTGGCCAGATATTCCCACAGCAATCTCTGCAACCGAGGCACCCAGAACTGAGTTGCACTGACAAAAACAAAAAGAGGAAAAAATCAGAAAAAAAATAATGTACCTTCCGCCTAGTTGTCTCTGTCATTCATGGCTGCTAATATAACAGGATAGCTCTTCGAGGTGAAGGTTCCCTGTGGGAGCAGCTGCTTTGGTGCGCCAGACTATATAATACACATGTATAGTCCAGCAGGGGCCTTCACAGCCACAGTAGAGCAAGACTTCATTGATTAGCCCAGCAATCACAAGCGAACAATGAAGGGTACTTTAAAAAGCATAGTTAAATAATGAGAATCCATGTACATATTCCTGTACAGCATTCCGGTGCGAGAACACAACTTACTTGAACTGACTGTCAGTCAGAAGACAAGACGAGGGCACTTTCAAAAGTGCCGTTAAATAATGAACGGGTCTGGTACTAAGGCACGTTAGCAGAGCCCTACCTACCATTTTGATATGGAGCTGCCATTGGATAGATAGAGCTATCTGAAGGGGAACGAGGAAGGTTGTCCAAGACTTATAGTGAAGGACAGTACACACAAGTGGCTGATGTCATTCTAAATTCAACTACTGAAAACAGCATACAGCAATTTTTTTTATGCAATGAAAACAGAGTGATGTTTGTGGTAAGATTCAGTTTTTGGTGTATGATGCTCTTGAAAAATTGTAAGAATAACATGAAAAAAAAACCCAGAGCAAATGCAGCATAGTCCAGTGCATCAAACGACATGCAATGCAATGGCAATGCATGTACTGGATGCTGCCAATTGCAAATATGTCCATTGGGTGTATCTCAGCACATCACTAGAGGCAGCAAAAGAGGGAGTGCTGTTGTGGGATGAAAGTGCTGACAGTCTGGATTACATTAGAGTTAACAAGGAATGCTTTCCCAAAATAGCCCTAGCAGCTGCATTTGTGAATATGGAAGTTTGGCAAAACTCAGCTGAAGACTTATGTATGCCTGGGCAGATATCTGCTTTGCGTCATTGAGGCCCCAAGTCACAATTGTGCTTAACAACCTTAATTAAACTCAGCTGTTTTACCTGTTTTGAGGGCTTTTTTCAAACACTTTTTGTAATGTGTGGGCATGCAGCCTTCCTCGTCACATCACTATTTCTGATGGTTTTGGCCCTTTTCTGATAGTTGTGTAACTTTTTGAGCCCATGTGCATTGTTCTGTATAATAGAGGGATTTTAATATGGATTTGATTGCAAGATGTGTCATGTAGCACTGTGATGTTTTCATGAATAGTTTTCAGTGTAAATTAATGCCCTGCCTACATATGTACTTACAGAAGGACATGATAAATCTCTTTGACATAAAGATGATGGGTGAAACCCTGGCCCCATTAAAGCCAATGTGAGTTTTGCTGTTGACTTCAACGGGTACAGGATTTTACCCAGTAAATGTTAGTTTTAGAAAAGTTGCACCCCTCCATCCTAACATATCACTCGTAAAGTTTCTAGTGCTGAAATAATTCATATTATGAATCTGATACTACCTTTCTTATGCATCCCAAATGCCTATTGATTTTCTTCTGCAGTTCTGGGAATCCAGGCAATGCAGGACTGGGGCCACTGTAACATACAGGGATGTATTTCATGCTCTAGGAATTCATTTCACATAAAAAAAAATTACAGATTCATCTAAAAAGCCCAGGTTGAAGACTGGAGTATTGCTAAATACCAGCTCTGCATTATGACTTTAAGTTATTCCGTTAACGGATATATTTGGTTATTCAGCAAAGAAATCTAAAATCATATTTAGTTTACTTGCAGTTTTTTTTAAAGTAGCAATTGAAGCAACCTCACTTTATTCCAGTTTTACTCGATACAAAAACTGTTTTTAATGGAAACTGAATTTAAATATTCATACTGGATTAAATGAAGATATTTAGTTTTTGTAACTTGCAACCTGACTGAATGATTCATATATTGTATCTGTCACTGTAATTATGGACCTATAATTTGTAAATGTCTATAACTTTTGCTAAAATGTGCTTTGATGTAATCTGCAGCCCACTGTCATAAAGCATAAGGCAGTTCTTGTTACAAAACCACAATGTAATATCTAGTGATAAATGTTGATTTTAAGAGAATTAGATCAAGATACTCTGCTCCATAATTCCAGTTTATCAAGATATGCTACAACATGTTATATGAAGACAATCAAAATGGACTTAGTTGGTATTTTCTTCAGTCATTTCTTTCAAGTTCTGGCTGTGAAGTATAAACAATTGGTTACTCAGCACAGTTGTAACGAATGCAGTTGTGACTTTGATCCACTCGGTGTGGATGTTACAAACCAGACCTGGTTCTCCACTGGTGCACCTTGCGTAGTCATTTACACCTGTGCACAAAATACTACCAGGTCAGAATGGTACTATTTTTTAGCCACTTTGCACAGGTGACTGTGCTAAGTGTGGTGGAGTGGAAAGCTGATTCACTGCATTATAACCAGATTTAAAAAAACAACCCCACCTTTAGCCTAGATAACAGCTGTAGCTATAGCACATATTTTAATCTGATTACAAGGTGGCTGGGGTCTATTCATGCATGCTGGACTAAATGGATTTGGTCTCCCAGTGAGTCCATAGCCAAATTTAGAACCACTGAGACTGATTTGTTTTGGCTGTGGAGGGCCATTTCAGTTACAGTATAGATGGGATGTCAAAGGAGCCTGAAGGAGACAGGTTTCAGAGTAGCAGCCGTGTTAGTCTGAAGGAGTTAGGCACTTGAATTCCATTGACTTCAAATGACAGTAGGGTCCTGTGCTCCACTGGACCCCGTTAAAAATTCCTCATGAAGTTGCTCGTTCACAGAGATGACTTCCCTTAAAATCTTTGGATGTGACCATTTGGAGAATTACATTCTGAAGTTAAAATGGCCTAATGTTTTCAGTGGGGATTTGAGTGAAATCTCTTGGGGCTAAATTCTGCCCCCAGCTATGTGGATGCAGTTGTGTTGAAAGTCAGTGGGCATTTCATGCACACATATAAAAGCCAGAATTTGGCCACTGGACTGCACTACTGTTATGGCCATAATAGCCTGACAATATTTCTCTTTCTATCTTTTTTTTTTTTTGTGAATGTTGATGCTAAAAGTCAAAGACACTTTAATCAATAAATGTCTCTAATGCTGCTGCCATGACAGAGCGATGTCCTCCTTTTCATTAACTGATGATCTTTTCCTACCATTTTGTACAAGCCCCAGAGGATTAGCCGAGGCACATGTTTGCATTTCAGTGGAGGAGCTACTGGAGATCAGCAGCATTTATTCTAGCTTATAATTGTAATAGTTGTAAATTACAATTTTAAATGTACAGGCCTGATGTTCTTTAATAAGCAACATCCTAGTAAAGTCATAGTTGGGGTTGTTCTCCTCTAGCTGTTCAAGCACAATCTTCAATCATACCAGTGAGAATTACAAGAATACAGCAAGAAGAAATGAGATCTCAGTAAACAATCATCCCATTATCCCATATCTGAATTAAGGCAATCTGGAGTTTTAGGCACAATTCCCATGGGGCTCCCCATTGCTCCACACCCTGCCGGGGCCCTGCGCCTTCTGGAGGTAGCCACAATTTTCAGGGCCGTTCACATCTCTTGGCTTTATTGTTTCAGGCTGTCTGCATACTCAGGCAGACATCAGTTATATTTTGATCACCTTTTCACTATATAGATGACATCTATAGGGTTATCTTTTATTCTGTTTCTTTAAATGAAAGCTGAGATTCTGATCTGCTGTGGCTCCAGGAGTTTGGGTTCAGGTTGAATATGCTTTAATCTGGTCCTGCATTTTCCCAACATGTTTGCTTACCTAAATAGTTTTCCCATTTCTGTACTATTTGTTTCTTCTTGAATTTTCTGTGAGACTAGACTTTATCAAAGAAAATCGAGTGTCACTACTAAAATGCTCCTTTAAAAAATATATTCTGGACAAGTTTGTGGACCATATCCTCACCTGCTATAAATCAGAACGTTTAACCCTATTTACACCAGCTGTGGACTTGGTCTTATAAGGCCTTAGCAGAACTTGAAGAAGGAGAACATTCCCAGACTGATTTAAAAGCATGTTATCAACACTTCAGAAACGTAAAGCACAGCTAAAGTCCACGGTTGGGACATTTATATTTGTAGTGATAAAAATGGGGCCAAAATTCATGGCTGGCATAAGCTGGTTCAGCTCCATTTGACTTCAGCAGAAATGTACCCATTTATGTCAGCTGTCAGTCTGGCCCATTGAAACTAACAGCATATCCTCCCTTTAATGTTCATTATTGTTAACAGGAACTATGTATACATATAGAAGGAACACATACTCCAACACTCTGCAAACATCCTAGGCCCCTAGCAGCTCAATGAGACTACACATGGGAGTAAATGCTACATTCAGTAGTAATTGTTTACAAGCTCAGGTCCTTAATTTTGGCATTTGAGAGATGCAAGGAGAACCTTACATACTTGTATTTCCTACTGTCTGCAATGGAAGAAAAATAATTGTTTTTCTCCACACAGTGAGCGACAACTATGATAGCCAATAACGTACTGCTGAACAAGTCATTTTCCATTATTACTTATATAGCATCATGCAGTAGCAGTAGGTGTACAACCTGCTTTACAAAGTTCAGAGGACCAGAATAAGTATTCCTTTTTTAGGCAGACTTCCAACTGGAATAATGGAAGTTCTTCCTGAGTAAGGTGCAGGATCAGGACAGCAGTTTACCCAGTAATATGAAGGAAAACTACATAAGATAAAAAACATAAGGATGATGTTTCATCATCACGCTTTCAGGGAGGAAATGATCTGCCACTATAAATCTATAGTAGAAATCTAATTTTAAATTAAAAGTTACGCAGTGTTTTGAGATTCAATAGCATAAATATGTGATTGGCTGAATCATACTGTTTAGCAATCTGCTTTGAATAGCACTGACTAGAAACCTGAATGCACATATAACAGAAGTGCTGACCAAAATAAATGCTTGGTTGGGTTGGGGGGCGGGGGTTGGCTTACATTTATTTTCCCAACCACAGTATTTTATTTTATTTAATCTCTCTCTCTCTCTCTCATACAGCCTCCCACCCCTTATGAAATCTCAGCTAATCTGGTTGACATCAGGACTATAGAACAAAATGCTCAGAAAATGACATGATCTCTGTGAAGCAGCAAGCAGTAATTCTTTGTTTTCAAAATAAAGAATTCATTTGAGGTGCTGAATGAACTTTTGTGGCTGTAATTAAGAAACTGACAAACAGACAAGTGGACTTCTCTAGTTATTTGCAAATCGTGTACAGTGCAGGCAGCTGTAGGGTGAGATTTCTTTTTATCTGGGTAATGAGGGGGGGAGGTGAGTAGCTGAGAGAAAAGCCCAGTTCTGATGTTATCTTTGAGCCCCACCCTCACCACCAAACAGAAGTGCCCTTGAACTGCTCATGGTAGCAAGCACTATACTTGGTAGTAAGCGTTTGCAGGATTGGTCCTTAGTTCTGTGCCTTTTAGAACCATAGATTGATTATTCTGCATATGATCTACTGTAGCTGTCTGGTGTAGGGTACCATTTGCCAGCCATTGAGCTGAGACCTTTAAACTCATTTTACTCATAACTTTAAATAGTTCTTTAACCACAGTGATATCTCCAAAGTGAGAGTTAGTGCTTTAATCTACTAAACTTCTCCCTTGTGGATATTTTGGGGAGAAGATAGGGGGAAGCGAACGCACTGGTGAAAACCAAAGGGTTGACTGGTCTGAAAGAATTTTGGATGAGCATGAAGCAGGCGCCTTTGCTGTCCAACCCCCACATACTTCTAAGTCTGCATGTTGAGAGGGGAAGAAGCTGATATTGCTCACTCTAAAATTAATTCCCAGTTAGCCAGTTACTCCTAGATTTTAGCTCAGAGTACACTATAATTGCATTTTTCATTTCAGTAATTATAGAGCATATTAAAGTGGATAGACAGCTGTAGCAATCTGGTTCTTTAGACATGCATACTTGTCCAAGATCAAATGGCTACAGCATATTTAGGGTTACAGTCTCCTTCTTTTCCTTCTTGTTCTCCACTGCAGTGGGTTTTTTTCAGTGTTACCATGGCAACATATATCTGGCTGCCAGCTCTGTCGTAAGTTATTGAACTGAGACTGGCTTTTGGTTTAGCAGATAATTAGGTTCTGTCTCACAGGTTCATTTTCCTGTGACTGGGACGTGAATATGACCTACAGCTGGCCTCAATTTCAGTGTCACAGACAAAACCTTAACCCTTCCTAGGCTCGCCACTACTGTACCAACAGAAACTGTTGGTGGTTAAAAGCACTTTCCCTGCAGTTTGCAATGCAAATCACAGGATCATTTCCCAGTTCTCAGTTTATGCCAGTCCTGTTTTAGGAGGGAGGTGGCTAAGGTTGCATTCACACAGTGCAGTATATATGAAAGGGATGTTATTAGCGCCAAATGAATATTGATAATCTGGTATGTAGATTGGTCAGTAAGGTAAGTTCAGTTGGGTATCCTGATTGATTAGTGATCCTTTAAATAATAGAAATGGGAAGGGCACATTAGGCATTTCTGCTTGAATCAAGACTATGCAATATTTCCAAGGGACCTATTTTAATACATAGGGCCAGATTTTCAGATGATGCAAATTGGCTTGGCTCTGGAGCTCTGCCAGTTTCAAACAGCTGAGAATCTAGCCTGATGTTTGTAATGCTAAACTCTGCCCTTTTCTTCTTGTCCTTTGTGCAGGAATGTAGGACCCAATCCTGTGAGGTGCTGAGCACCTTCTGAGTGATACTGTTGGCCCTCAGCTCTTTTTCCCTTTAATGAGCCTTAAGGGAGCTCAGTACCTCATGGGATCTACTCCAAAGATCAAATATTAAGCTATTAGCTACAAGGAGAGAGCGCCACCATTTTCTTTAGCAGTGTGTTTAAACCTACTTTTTTTCCCTCTGCCAGTACAATGAGTAGTACGATCTGACAATTATAACAACAGCTAGCAGAGCCATAGCCCTTCCCATAGGAAAATGCTCAGGAGAAGGCACTGGTTGAAGGAAACTTCTATGGTGTTTTACTCAGAGAGTTTTCCCTAGCTTGTTCCCAGGGAGATGGGGGTGAAGCTTTTCCCACCTGAAAAGTGGAAAGGGTTTCACTCCCACAACCCACGGAGATTCCACCAGAGGCATAGGACCACTGCTCCCTGACTAGCCATCAGGCAGCACAACCCCACCGAGCTATTGGGACTTCCCCTTCCTGAAGCTGCCTTTAGCACTCTTCCTGAAGCTGCCTTTAGCACTCTTCTTTCAGGGGATTCCACAGCAAAGAGGATGCTTATGCAAACATTAATGGAACTTCATCTGCTATCCACACATAAAGCTTCAGACACAGAATATTCTCTGTGGGATCCAGGGAAAGAGAGACAGATCTAAATGAGGATCCTGGGGACAAAGACTGCTTCCTTCTCCTCTTTGTTCACCTTAAAATTATTTGCAATAATATCTTTTGATTGGAAGGTCACAGCATTTAGCCAGGATAACAGCCTTGCTTGTATGGAATTCACCCCATTCAACTAATCTCACAGCCTGGATTTGGGGATATACAGTAGTATGTTTAAAACCTGCCTATTGTACAGGACAAAGAAAATGGTATAACACATACTAGAGACAGTGACTTTACTATTCAGATAACTGTGCAGAAAGCTGCCAGTTTAGCACATTTGTATAAGTCAAATGATCAAAAAAGACTCTCAAGGTAATTCTTGATTAGCATATTTAGTGTGGATTATAGCCCTTTTCAATATGGGCTAAAAGGATCGTTGGAGGGTTAAACTGGGAATGGGGGTGGGTGAGATAGGGAACGTCCCTCCTGAATTACAAAATGGATGGAAGAAATTCCACAAGCTGATTGGCTGATGAATCATCCAGCTATATTATATTATTGCATATTACCTCTGCTGGGATCTTACCAACACCGAATTGGCTAATACAAAGTCAGGAGTACATTGTACAATACCAGTATATATGTTATTTAAAATTCACAACTAAACATTTTGAAGGCACATTGGTTAAAAAAATCATATTTATCTCATTTACTTCTCATCATTAATGGTGAGTTGTTTATTTGGGGGGTTGGGGTAGCATTTTTTTTTTATTTTACTTTTTGCATCTTTATCAGCTTGGACATTAACATATAGGCTAGTCGGGGTCAGTTTTATTTATAGCTAGTTTTAGGTCCACTATCTAGCTCTCACATCTTGGTACAGTCCTGTAATGTTGGAGCTTCAACCACTGTTCAAAGCCAAGCAAAAACAAAACTAAACTTTTAAATGGAACCTTAATTAAATGCATGGAAATATTGCCAGGGAGCTTAAGCCTTATAAAATTTAGCTATGAAATCTAAATGTTTGGCCTAAATCAACATGACATTGTGCCCATAATGTAATATAGTTGAAAATGAGGCTAAGCAAACTAGCTCAAACGAGAAATTGTCTGTTCATCAGCTAACATGAAACTTGCACTGCATCATTTTCACGATTTACAGATCTGTTTGTAGACCAAAGCATCCGAACCTCCAAATCACGTCTTGTTCACCCATAACTACTTGAAAATTACTTTCTACTTCAGGGGTCTTGGATGAGGTAGACTGACCCCTTAAGGGTCATTTTCCCTCCCCCCTTAAGGGTAACAATGTCCAGTCGTCAGCTAGGAATAAGTGGTGCTTGGAAGGAAAGCCTGTCACTGTCCCCCAGATCCACAAAGGTGCTAGGCACATACACCCCAGATTTAGGTGCCTCAAGCTTTGTCTTTGCTTGCCTATGCTTGCAGTGATGTGTAGGATATGTGTAACTACACACCACAGTGAAAGACAGGTTGCCTCCACGCTCATTGTGGTGTGTAGCTACACGTGGCAGTGGGGAAAGGCTACAGCAGCTCCTTGCTGCCTCCCCCTGCCAGAGCTTTTCCTCATTGCCAGAGCCTTTCACTGTGGTAGGGAAAGCTTCTGGCAGTGGCAAGGCAGGCGGACACAACACTGCTAAAAGTAGCAGAGTGTAAACATGGGAGGCACTGCCTGGGAGTGTAGAGAGCTGTGTATGGTATATGTACTAGAGTTCAGACATGTAGGGCAAACCACTCACCTAAGCAGTGCTTCATTGTCTACATTAGAGAGCGGCAACCTTTGGCATGCGGTCCACCAGGGAAGTCCCCTGGCGGGCTGGGCCGGTCTGTTTACTTGCAACATCTGCAGGTTTGGCCAATTGCAGCTCCCACTGGCTGCAGTTCGCTGCTCCAGGCCAATGGGGGCAGCGGGAAGCAGCATGGGCCAAGGGATGTACTGGCCGCCACTTCCCACAGCCCCCATTGGTCTGGAGCGGCGAACCGCGGCCAGTGGGAGTCACAATCGACCAGACCTGAAGATGCAGCAGGTAAACAAACTGGCTTGGCCTGCCAGGAGACTTCCCTGGTGGGCCGCGTGCCAAAGGTTGCCAATCCCTGGTCTACACTGCTATTTGTACTCTTGCTAGCTGGGAATGCAGTCTATACTCTGCACACAACCTAAAGCCTTCCGTTTACTTGCCTAAGTCTCAGTTTTAGGCTCTAGTGTGAGCCAATAAGTCCTGCCAAACTCTGGGCTCCTAAACTCACTCAGCACCTAAGTTTTCAGGGTAGAAGTTTCCTAGGCATCTATGTTCCTGCTTCACGGCCCACACACTGCTGCCTGCCTCTAGGCGACTAGATGCCTATCTCTCACCTAAAGCCCAGAGCAATTCACAAGTCGGAGAAGACAGGCATTTGGCTGCCTAAAGTGTATGCTAGGCTCAGTTCAATAGGCATGCTTTAGTTATTAGTGTTAATTTTTCAGACTTATTTAAAGATTTGACACTTACTTGTAAGTTTCCAGGTCCAGCATAAAAAGTGATTGCCACAGCATACAGTTAAACTCCTTTGCCACTAGAGCAGAGGTTCTCAAACAGTGGTCTGCAAGCTCCATTCAGGTGGTCTGCGGATAGTTCCTTTTCAGGCATGTGCCTGGGCAGCAATGAAGGGCCACCCACCTAATGGCTCCCCTAATGATGTTCCTGAACCCTGGCAAAGACGCACATGTAAGGTGAGGCGGTGGCCTTCGGGGGAATAAAGGGTAGATGGGAGGGGGCAGTGGAGTGAAAAGAGGGGGTGGGGAGGGAATGTGGGACATTCATGGAGCCAGCAGCCAGAGAAAGAGGTGACTTTCCCCAGCTCCAGGGCTGCAGCTACTGGGGAGAGATGGCCCTCCTTCCTCCAGCTCTGTGGCTGCTGTGGCGGGGGAGAGAGGGAGAGACCCCCCTCCTTCCCAACTCCAGCTCGGTGGCTTCCACACTAGAAAGGTAAGACTACTGATATTAAAATATGAGTTATGTGCTCTTATTTATAGAACAAAAAAAAGTTAAATTATTAACGGGGGGGGGGGGGGGGTTATATTGCACTTTTATCCAAAGAGCTTTACAATTGTTAGCTAACAATACAAACAACATCTGGAAAGATCATTAAGTGGTCTACTGACACCCTCAGTAGTTTTCAAGAGGTCCTTGAAAAAGAAAGTTTGAGAACCACTGCACTAAAGGTCAAACAATATGACATGATCATGAATTCAGGAAGAAAATAATGATAGATCCTCTGGCAGGGTAGCATCTCAAAATATGCGAAATGAGAGAAGTACTAACATACTATACTATAAATGTAAACTTTAAGGCAAAAGAAGAAACATTTGAACCATAAACATAATTTAGGAAACTTAATTAGAGCTGGTAGAGATTTTTCAAACAAAAATTCTTTCTTTGAAAACGGCCATTTTTTTTTCAAAACAGAATTATTTATTTATTGAAAGTTTCCATTTTTTTCAACAAAACCCCCAAATAAAAAGAGTTTCACTTTCTTTTCTTTTTTCCCTTTACTCCCCCTTTTTTCAGTGTCAAATTGAGGGGGGGGAAATAAATGGGGGGAAAACAAAACCTGAGAACCAAATATTTTCAAAACTGAAAATTTTCTATTACAATTTTGAATAACTAAAATAATTGCTCCTTATAAAAACCTGTAAAACTAAACTAAAATTATTCCAATTCTGATATTTTGGTAAAACTACTATTTTCACCCAGCTCTAATCTTAATGTTGCTGACAGATTTTATACATCTGGTTTCAAACCGTAACTAAACACTTTTCAAATACAAAATGTGTGAGAGGAGTTCTTCTATGAAGTCACTAAAAGGACCCTTTTCAGGATAGCTGACCTCTGACAGCCACAAGGCCTCAAAATTAAGCACATATCAAACATTAACCAATTTTAGCTATTGTCAAACCTAAAGTTATATTTTACCAGATTAAAATACAGATCCCACTTCCAGCTTTCCTCTCTTTCAGAGTCCCAGACCCTATGGAAGGTAGGTTTATGATAATAATGAATTAAATCCAAAACCATAAATTGGGAATGCCTCCATAAATCCCCCTCTGAATTTAAAGTTACATATGCCCATATATCATTTCCATCTCCACTTCCCTACATGAACAAGAGGCAAATACAAAAATTAGTGTATTAGAGGTCTTTCTTTGACTAGGTGGTTTTGTAGCAAAATTATTGTACTGGCTAGGTGAGTGCTTGTTTCTTGGCATTCCTAGATGTAGCCTCTAAAAGATGTGGCTCCTCCCAGATGGGAGGGACTTCTGTCTGAGGAAGTAACACTTAGAGGGAGTTGAGGTGTGTACTTTCTGACCTGGGCGGGGAGGGAAACTGTACCACCAGCAGGGAAGCTGTCTCTGTACCCTCTTTCTGTAATAAATAGATATTCTGTTGTTAGATTGAGCTCGTGCCATTGTTATCGTTCCAGGGACTCTACATGTCTGTGGTAACCCACCAATAAGGAGATCATGAGGTCATGTAACAGTATTACAGAGGCTACCTCTCCATTCAGAGGTTACCTCTCCAGAGGCTACCTCTTCATTGCCCACACAAATGTCATTGAATCCCCTGAGATGCAGGACTGCACAAATGTCGTTGCATGGAAGCTACAGAATAATCCGCCCAGTTCTACTGAGAGCCTTCCAGGGTACAATATACTTCACAAAAGCCATTTTTTACTGTAGCAGAGCTTGTAAAAGTACAGTAGATCAGGACTTTCAGAAACATTTTACTGGAGTTAAGCATTTTTAATTTTTAAAATGTGTGTTTTATTTAAAAAGTTAGATCAGTGACCTAACCCAGCCTGTTTCCCTTTGTATATTAAATAGTGGATTATAAATTGTGTCTGTGTTGCCATACTAATCAATCATATCTAATAATCCGTAGTAAATCCATGGGTTAGGCTTTTCTAAAATAATTTCCATGCACTAATAGCAATAAGATACATCAGGCAGTGCATTTCTGGGAATTATTGCACTTCTCAGGTGACTGAAGTCACTCATTCTCCTACCTCATGCTTCACAACACAGCTGAGGCATGAAATTATGACCTTCCAATGTGATGCTTTTGCCTGTCCTTTTTTCTTAAATGATTTGCAAGGATTAGTGTGTTAATAGCATTGTGAGAAATTCAAAAAAAGGAGACAGTAATATTTTACATTACAGTTATCAATGCAGTCCACATTTTGGTGATTTTACTTAAATCAAGAGAACCTTGATCTAATATACATCAAAAGTGCCAGGTTGTGAAAGTATGGAGGGCACAAAAGCTTTCTAGGAATAGTGCTGTAAACAAAAATTGTGTGTCATTTATAGTGGAAACTACTGAAATCTATGAGTCTATATATTTACAAGAAGAAATGCATTTCCCTGTCTTTTGAAAAGTATTGTCATCTGTCTGTTACATGCAACTATCATTCTTTGTCCCCGAATTTTATGCATTCAGCTGTGATTCATTTGAAATTGTTTTATCACACCTTGATTGATTTGCAGACATAATACAAATTCTCCTGAGACAAATGTATCATTCCCATATTAAACTCTAATCATTTTCAAAAGGTGCTGTTTTTTCCATTAACATTTTAAAGCAACAGTCTAAGCTCTTTCAATTCACTGTAGTGCAGACAAACCACTACATTCCCCCCTTTTTTTTCACCTAGTAAAACTCCAGTTGTAACATGAAGATGCCACAACAATATCTTGGACAGGTTGTTTTTCAAGTTTGCAACAAACTTATATATACGCAATAGGGCAGATAAGCTGATATGACTTAAAAGGCCAGAGGGTGTATTGTCTAGACCTGCATTTCTCAAATGGGGGTCCATGGGCCCCTGGGGGTCCATGAGGGTTTTCCAGGGGGTTTGTGAGCCCCACTGATCAACTCCTCCTCCTCCCTCCCTCAACTCCTCTCCCTCCCAGCACCTCCTGCATGCCAGGGAACAGCTATTCAGCAGTATGCAGGAGATGCTGGGACAGCGGTGATGGGATGTGCTTGGGGAAGGGGCGGAAAGAGGTGAGAAGAGGAGGGGCAGGGGTGAAGTAGAGCAGGAAGAGGTGGGAGGGCTTGGGGGAGGAGTGGAGTTGCGATGGGGCCTGGGGCTGAGTGGGGGCGTTGGGGCTTTGTGAAAAAATGTAAAGAAAATGGGGGTCCTCGGGTTGGTAAAGTTTGAGAATCGCTGATCTAGACCACTACAGCCTCAGCCTTCTGTATGGGCCTGATCCAAAGCCCCTTGAAGTCAATGGAAAGACTCCTGCTGATTTTATTGGGCTTTGGATCAGGCCCTCTATCTCCATTCTCTCTGCTTTTACCCTCACTGTTCACTTTAAGCTGGGAAAACTGCTTCCTTCTCCTCAGATCTGTTTTGTGACTGAAGCCAATAAGCAGAGAAGGAAAAATGGCCACCATGTTAAAATGTGCTTCTATCCTAATCTTTCCAGGGAAGATTCTTTGTTCTGCCTGTTTCTGAGGCTCTGACAACTTGTACTGTTCGACATTTTTTGTCCTCTTTTTCCTTTAATTAATGCGGGCATCTAAGCTGTTCCTGGGCCCCAATTCAGCAAAGCATTCATCTACATGCTTATCTTTAAGCATGTGAGTATTTCAGTTGATTTCAATCTTCATTTGACATTAATCATATGGTTAAAGTTCTGCACTTAAATAAGTGCTGTGCTGAATCGAGCCTTTATCTGTTTCATTTTCTGCCTTAATGACATACATGATGTATTTCAAGAAAATACAAATGGCTAAACGTGCAAATGTGGCTGTTGGCTTTCAATTCTATCTCACTGACCCAAAATCTTTTTAATATGAAATCATGAGTGGGTTTAATTTAATATGTACAGTGAGTAATCCTCTACAGAAGCAAATGTAGCAGAGCTATTTTATAGACGGCTCCATTATTCATTATTATATATTTATTATATTTTAATGTTAAAGTAAATTGACAGATCACAAAAAACATGTTGTTTGCAGCCATGTTACACTATTCCTTTCCCTGGCTCCACCCTGTATCCAAACACTTATTCATGGGTTACAGTAAGTAAAATAACAAAAACGATAGAGCAAAACATTTATGGCTTTACTGAGTCATGTAAGTGACTCCCATGGTTAAAAGTAAAGATATGTTTCTCCCTCCCTTAATGAGACACTCATTAATATAACATGTACTTTATCTACAGCTATCTTGTATATGTTCGTGATGGCTAATCTTGGTTATGACATTTCTGTTCCTGAGGTGGGAGGGAAGGATCACTCTGAGTGGTGTAGATATAAATGAACCAGTCCATCTCTTCTCGCAAGAGAAGAGAAATATCACCATAGAGATAAGCCATCTTGTATTATATATACAATACAGTATGCAGAAGTATGTTTTTCTCCCAATGTTTTATATGGCTGCTCTTGTTTTACATGACAACGAAGTGGTTGGAAATATAAAATTCTAAATTAGGGACGCGTGAAATGGTAAAATCCTCTATGAAATTTTGCCCCAAACTGCATCATTGATTCAAATCCAGCCCTGACTGGGAGTTGCCCACATTAATAACTGAGAGACTCCTGATTAGTTTGTGCAAAATGAATTGCTGGTCTCAATTCAGTTCCTAGGGGGCAAATGTCCACCTCACAATTTGCACTATCACTGGCAGTCTTAGCAGACACCAAGCAATGAATGGGCATGGAAATTGGGCTTTCCCTCCAGGTTAGGAATGAAGCATATTGTTGGGGCAATATGGGGAAATTTTCAGTGCCACTTCCCAACATATAGTTGTTTTTAAATAAACAGAGCACTGTGGTTGTCACGACTCTGAGGCCAGTACCTTTCATAGCATTCACTTAATTTATGAACAGTTTTCAGCCGAAATCTAAGTTGAAATCTTTTCAGAAGCTTAAACATCTTCTATTAAGTGTCTTTCCATATATAGATAGATAGCTATAGATATATATTTGGTTTTTTGACTAATCTTTGAACTTCTTGCTTCTGATTCAGGAGGAGACTGGAAGCAAAATATTGAACCACTTACAAGAAAATGCTCTTCTTGTGATAATTCCAGCCTGACCAGAAATAGTTAGTACCAGAAACTTCAGGAGTCTTCCTGCCCAAATCTCCAGACCTTAATGGTTTTGATTGCTTGGAAAAGCCTCTGATCTTCTAGGTCCAAACTGAATGGAAATTCTGAACCTTTGGAATACTTCTGAATTCTTGTCTATTACTATTCTGAATACTGGTAATGCTTAATAAGTGTAGGCTGCCATATTATAGGATAAATAAAATCACATATAGCTAAGTAGTTACTATCTATACTATCTAATATGCTGGGAGAGTGTTTAGGAATGAAATACATCTACAGTATTTCACATCTGTCAGTTTCTGGATGCTTTCCTGACACAGTACTCTTTGGATTGTTCTTTACCAATTCACATTGCACCTCTTTTAAGCTTCAAATATGAACAAGAGAATTAATTTCTTCCTACCTCTTCCTTTTATACTATCTGATTAACATGAACATCAGTCCTCTGGAATACATTACATGGAATTTTTACTCTGAGTGTTAATATGTGTGTGTGTGTGTGTGTGTGTGTGTACACACTCATTCTATACATTCATTTTAAGTCACAATACAAGTGACACATCTTCTGGGATATGATTTATCTACCTATATTTCTATAGTCTAGTTGTTATTTACCTACTGTCATAGGTAGTTTTGATATAATCTATATTTCCTTTTATTATTGCAACAGTGGATCTCAATATTTTTATTACGGATCAATTGATCTTTGGTAAGAAGAAAATATTTAATTAAGTATTTTAAAATGTTTCTTGTTTTATTTTCCTTTTCTTTTTCATACAAAATATCACCTTTGATTAATAACAAACATATGCAGGCTTTATTCCTCTTATCTGGGTGTCAGCGGTAATTGGAATCCATATCCATATCCAGCCTTGCAATCATGCTGCAAAAGGCCAATAAATTCCCGCTGAGTGTGTTACTTGTTAAATTTAGTGCATTGCATTCAGAGTAATGAATAAAAGCAGTGGGCCGTTACTGTCTGGTTGGCAGAGAAGGAGTAAGAAAAGCCAGACTCCCTGGAGGCCCCAAGCAGGCTTAAAACTGTGACAGGCAGAAGCAAGGGACTCCCTAAGCATCACAGTTCAGTTTGTCTCCCTTAATTTCCTTTTCTACCAAGACTTGGGAGAAAATGGAGGGAGGTGAGGTAATGTATTACATTCATACACCATTTATATACACCGATATTTCCTGCTATAGGCTCTCTTAAAAGCAAGTGTGTTTAAAAGTAATATATTTATATTAATCAATTAACCAATGACAGGTTTGACTATGCTTGGGGGGAGACATTTATACATGTATGCTGTTTAATTTAATTACAAACACTTAAAATATATACACATATATAATTATCTGCATATTCTGTTAACTCTGTGTTGGTTTACTAGTTGATAGAAAAAAATATGAGACTTCTAGGTCTTTTTATTGAACATGTAAACTTTTGTTTGATTTAGAAGTAGGTACGTCTCTTGATTAAGATTTAAGTATACATTGTATACTTAAATACTGAATACAGATATTGTATGATCCTTACTATATAATATAAAAATACAACATTAAAATCATGAAAATTGATTCAACGATGCCATGGAGTTAATCAATGCTATATAATTGGAGTCTCAGTGAATATATCCACAAAATAGTTTTGACTGTTCCGGTTGCACTGATTTTTGCTCGCTTCTGTAGTACTTTATTATTATTATTTTATTACTTTAGCATTTCTGCATGTCTTTTAGTTTCTGAAGAAGTTGGAGTGTGTGTCCAGCCAATCCCCAGAAAAGAGAGACTATGGGACTAAAGCTGTAGAAAGATTTAGTCTTATACGTAAACTTGTTCTTCCCTCAAACATACAAATTTTATCAAGGCCAACTACCACACCTAGTCTCCCGAACCAGGGACATCTAACAGCTGGAGTGTAGACTGCCTTAATCAGGTACATGTAGTCTGGATCTCTCATGTAACTGTTTGGTTTATTACCAAGTGAACCAGAAACAAACAGGCAACCAAAAAATTGTAAAGTGAAATCCTGACCCTATTGAAGTCAATGGCAAAACTCCCATTGACTTCAGCAGGGCCAGGATTTCAGCTATAGTGAAAGGATTCTATTATAGTCCTTCCAGATTTCAAATGATTTTCATGAACTCGCAAAGAAAGGGCCTAACTCTTCTCTAATATATTCAATGGGAGGAGCAGAGGCATGCCCTAATGGGGAGATTTTCAAAGGCCCTCAGGGGAGTTAGTTACCTAACTCTCGTTAAATCCAACCTCCAGCCACAGATGATAGCCATTCTACCATTTCTTTTACAGTCAAAATCCCTTTCGCTCACATGACATAATAATTAGCAGCAACATTCTTTCAGCCAATCATATACTAGTCACAACATGGCTTTATCTAAATTTAAGGCCTTTTCTTCATTACCTCTGTCATGGTCTAACAGTCAGTTAAGTGGCTAGTTTACTTTCAGATATATAATCTGTGCTTTCTTTGTCTCTGTAAAATAGGTCTCATAGTTTAAGAAAAAGCATGTAAACTGACAATTTCAGTGGCTGTTTATTCTGAGTTGGATGGTTATAAATTTAGGTTTTGGTGGTGTTTGTCCCGGGTAGCTGTTAATATGTGTGAAAGAGGGGGGTTGTGCCCAAACTGAGACATTTCGACCCTGATTTTTCAAAGGTGCGGTCACCTGCCGCTCACATTGTCTTTGGATAGCACTTACTTGGCTCTGGAAGGATGCTCTGAGAGGGAGTGGGACACTGATCAGCAAGAGAGGGAACGCCAAGAGAAAATTTAGCTGAGACATATATGTGAGCAGAGTAGTTGTACTTCTATATTATCTTTATAATTTAATGTTTACTAACATTATTCCAAATCATTTGTGAACTAAACAGTTCTATAGTGAGGAAACTTAGATAATTTACTTAGACATCTGACTGTATGGGTGACAGAACATGGGTATTTAATTTTCAGGTGCATCATTTCTTTTACTCGATTTTTTTTTTTTTAGTCTAGATTTCAAGGCCGATTGGTTTCTGGTTTTTGAAAGTTGCAGAAATATGATTCCTGGGCTCCCTGACTTCATCTCCCATGATACATTATGGTCTCTCCTCTGGTTGCACAGCCACAGTGCATCATAGGCATCACATGACCATGATGCATCATGGAATATGCAGTCTATCTAAAAAGCATAGCCCATAGAGGAGAATGGTGACATGAGAAACCCACACTACAACTCCCAGAAGGCAATATGCCAGCTCAAGTAGATACATTAGTGCTGAACTGACATAATAGGTACTCCCGGGGGAATTCTGCACCACTGCATATATGTAGAATTTACATCCTCTGCAGATTTCATTGCTTCTCTGAAGAAAAATTACTTTATGATGGAGAAGCAAAGGGAAGCCTCAAAAGTGGTCACACAGCCCTCCGCAGCAGCACAGGTATCATTTTTAGGTGCCCAAAACAGTTGCAGAGAGGTAAATCGTTGCAGGTGGGAAGGGCTGGGGACCCCACATCTGGTGCCAGGTCTACCCCTGTCTACCCGACCCCTGTGCATCTGGATCCCTCCCATATGCAGACTGCCCTGGTGAGCCTCACCTCTCCCCTGCACTGGAGCCCCCACCCTACTGAGCTTCACTCTCTGCATCTGGAACCCTCCTGCACCCAGATCCCCTGGCTGAGCCCCAGCCCCCTGCATCTGGACCTCCCCAGCCTCACCCCAGCTAGTGGCTCCTACCCTGTGCTGGGCTCAGCTGCTAGTCCCAGCTGGGCTGGGGTTAGGGGAGGAACACACTTCCCCTGCTTCCTGCCCCCATTGCACCTCAGTCGTGGAGGAAGGGGTTTCTGTACAGGGAGCTGCTCTCCATTCCACCCACCCACCCATCCCGCATCCAGACCTCCACCCCTATACCCAGACCATCCCCTTCCGAGCCTCATCTCCTTTCATCCAGACCCCCACCCCTACACCCAGACTATCCCCACTGAGTCCCCTGCACCTGATGTCCCAACCTGATGAGCCCCACCCACCTACATATCTGGACCATGCAATGAGCCCCCCACAGCTTGACCCTCACCCCACTAAGCCATAACCAGCTGCACCTGGACCCCCACCCCACCAAGACCCACTCTCCCAGCACACGGATCCCCTCACTGAGCTACTCAGACCCGCCTTGCTGAGTCAGAACCACCTTCCCCTGGACCGTCCTGCAGAGTCCCATTGCCCCTACACCCTCAACCCCCCCAACCCTAATGAGCACCTGTGCATCCAGATCCCCCCGCATCCTCTCACTGCCCTCACCCAGATTGCCCCACCCATAACCCTCTCACTCCACACTAAGCCCTTCCACACTGGAATCCTGCTGGGCTGAGTCTGCTTGCCCATATCTGCGGCACCTGGCATGGAGCTGCTAATCCTGGTGAGTTGCTTCATTTGCTACTCCTGAGGGAATTCTGACCCCAACATTTAAAATTCTGTGCCAAAAAAGTAAAAATTCTGCAGATTTTATTTGTCAATAAATCAATGTGGAATCACTGCCTGAATGGGGGCAAGGCACACACAGGCCACTGGTTGCATGGATGCGGAAGATCTCTCTGAAGCTCCCCAGCGCTGTGACATGAACCTTTGGAGCAGGCCCAGTTCTTCTGCTGTTTCAGGTTTGGGTGCAGCGTCACTGTCAAATCTGTGTTCCAGGGAGTGGGGAAGGTTGCAGAGTGATCTCCCACCTCTGTGCAGCCAGTGCCCTGTACGCCTCATAGCCATGCTGGAGCCTCCACATTTATTTATTGACCAGTAAAATTTGCAGAATTTTAACATATTGTGCACAGGATTTTTTATCTTTTGGTGTGGAATTCCCTCAGAGGTACTGATAGAAAATGTTTTGTTTCAGTTTCACACATCATAATGTTTTGAGTTACATTAATCCAACCCCAAATTAAATATTTTGTTTTAATTTTCCCAATAGAAATTTCAAAAAGTTGGGCAAATCATATCATCGAAAAATCGTAATAGCATAATAGAGTGTCCATCCTCCCTCTAAAAAGATCAGCAACAAAAGCTTCCAGCCCAGATAAAATCTCCCAACCCTTTGCATGCCCTCCTCCCATAATGTTGGAGTGGAAAGATGGGTTTTGCATCATATTCGGAAAGTTAACAAGTCCAGGCTCTGACTGCAGTTGTCAAACCATCTAAGGCTTTAAAGATTAAAGCCAACTCAAACTCATTGTGTTTGCTACGCCCTTGTTTTTGTCTAAGGCAAGCAACGATCTGAGTATGATTCTTCCTAAATTTATGAACAATGTGGTGGGTGAGTATGCTGAAAGAATCTGCTTCTCCATACAGGTTACGTCATCGTCTCGTTTTCCATTGATGACCGGTCCAAGATTAGCCTCTCCTTTTAGTGACACACTCAGGCCTCCTAATCCAAAAGGGTCTGCACTGACTGTTCCTGGATCTGCTCACTGATGTATGAGCACACACTCTCTGTGGCTCTTTTGTCATCGATAGATTGGGAGGAAGTAATTGAGCAAAGCAGTTGCCCTCACAAATATCAATAGGTTGGCATGCACACTGAAAAATCTGCCTTATTCTCTGTGAATGAAGATGATCTTCATTTTCCTTAATGAGGAACAAGTCTGGCAATAATTCATCATTTCTTGTTTCTAAACCACATCACTAGTATCAGAGGCTTTTCTAGCAGCACATGATTTTTTGTATCAGGCACTCAGTGACAGCAGTGTGTCTACTTAATTGCTGTGAGACAGAAATTCTTCAGTGTAATGTTGTCTAGATAGTGCATGTGCTTAAATTTTACTCATTAATATACTCATTAGAATAATGCTGTATATGGATAGGAAAATTACTGTAAGCCCCGCAAATAAGTTTGGAGTACTAGAAGTAGATTGGTTGGAGAGATAGACACGTAGTCATTGCTTTTAGTTTCTTGTTGCCAAAAGGCCGTTTATGGTAGGAAATATCCTGATGAAGTTGGCTGGAGCTCAGGAGAACTTTTTTGGCTTGAATCTCTTTCTTCTGGCCAAGAAGCTTTCTCAGGGAGGGGAATAGTATAAGACTGGCACATCATTCTTGGCAAAGCAAGTTTTTGCGCTTTTGAAAGGACTCTATAATCTTTCCTCATCATAGCAGGGGAACTAAGTTATGTGAGTGCTTGATTCTGAGTAGATCATTTATGTGGTTGATTTATTTTTTTCTTTTTAAACTGTGACTGTTGGCTGAGATATCCATGCTTCCGAGATCTGTGAAAGAAGCTGCCCATCTGTCTGGAGAATGGAGAACATGTCTTGACAAATATCTAATGTACATATCAATCATCTGTTTCTTGATCTACCTGGAAGATATTGTGCCAAAAATAATTTGAGTATCCTGATACTTTAAGTTGCCCTAACATTTTCTCAGGTGTAGGACTGGATACATTCCCAGACCTTACATAACCTTACAAGACCAACTTTTTCCTACTTTTTTTTCCTAGTGAAAATGTCAAAAGTAATGAGTGCCATTGGTGATATAGTCTAAATGTCATCTTAACTTCCTATGGGGCAGCAACTTTAGTCAGCAAAACCTCAATTTGTACTTGGCAGTGCAACTGAAGTCTCAGCTCTGTAGCTAATGGCTATAATCCAGCTGTTCTTCAGCTATGATCCAGGAGCCCCAGGTGGTCTGCTGTGCACTTGCTAGTGGTCCAGAGATAGCTGTCAGGTCACATGGTGCAGGCTTTACTCCATACTGCCAGCTTCTAAATCACGATGAAAGAAAAATAAAATGACATTAAATCTAACCCAGCTGTAGAGTTTTCATGTGATCCAAACTGGGACAAGAGTTGGTCCGTGAGACAATCTCTCCTTTAAGCTGTGTGCCACACTTCACAGATCTCTGAGAACCCCTGCCCTATTAAGGGAGAAAGGACTCATGCTCTCGTTGTGTAGATTGCTAAACACTAAGCATTTGTGTCACAGCACTCCTGGACTCAGTTTCTGTGACTCCAGCATGACTAGGGACTTTACATGATGGTCAGGGGAAGGATGCTCAATGAAGTGAGAATTAAGCTATGTCTACACTACAGCCTATTTTGGTGAAACTTAAGCTGTGTAGGCATGTGAATAACCACCCTCTGAGTGACATAGGTTACACCGACATAAGCGCTTGTGTGCACAGTGCTTTGTCACCAGGACAAGCTCTCCCGCTGACATAACTTATGCTGCTTGCAGACATAGGGTTTTTATGCTGATGGGAGAGCTTTCTTGTGTTGGCATACAACGTCCTCATCAGATGCGCTGCAGTGGCACAGGTGCTTTGGTGCAGCTGTGCCGCTGCAGCACTGTACGTATAGAGATGGCCTTAGTGTTTTAACTGGAGGATAGTCATCTGGAGGTCGATTTTAAAGAAAAGTTTGAGCAAATAGATAGGTTCTACAGGTTTATTAGCCTGGAAGTTCAAGAGGGCACTCATGTAGCCCAAAGTTATTGTAGCTTCACGGCACCCGCACAGAAACTAGAGATTATGAGAGAGTGTGAATCTCTACCTTAAGAGAAACATAAAAAAACGAGGGGAATTAGCTACAGTATAACAACTTAATTTCAAATATAGTTTGGGACCTAATGAGAGTGTCTACCCTTGAGTGTATGTGTGCACGTGCGCAGAGGATGGAAGGAAGATTGGAGGTGAACATGTTTGAGTAGGGAGGGAGGAATGAAGTAGAAGAGGTGAATCTGTGGGATAGAAATGAAAGGTTGAGAGACTAAAGAGGGGAGAATATGAATGAGCAGAGGAATGGAGATCATCCTGAGTATTGGTTAAGTGACCTTGTGGTTAGTGTTCTTCGATCCAGTAGACAATACCCAGATTTGATTGACTTTCGGAATCAGTTCTACAAAGACCGATTATGGCAAAGTTAGGAGCAGTGCTGAAGTGCATTGTTCCATGTATTTTTCTTAAGGAAAAACAAGAAAGACAGAGCAAATATTAAGCCTCTGTCAGATGGGGCACAGTGACACACTCTAACACTTTGCATCTGTGAAATAAAATGGCAGCTCCCTCTTCAGCAGATAAAGAGTCCTTTCATCTGTAGAGGTTCAGCACATAGATAATGGAATGGCAAGCCTTCAACTGCCTAGTTATACATAAACCACACACCGCTCCAGTAAATGAAAAACAATCTCCTTAATACATTTATTCCTGTGAGAGGTCTATATTTACACTGTGGCTGAAGATGGGCAGTGAGCATCTCCTTATCTTCTGCTTCCTCATCTGCCCCCATGATTAAACCTATTCAGTGGGGTTTTCATTTATTTTGCATTCACCTAGTATGGAACTTTGAATCCTCCTTTGGCAAGTAACTAGAGTTTTAGGTACAGGTATATACTGTAGCCCAGAGGTAGGCAACCTATGGCACAAGTGCCGAAGGCGGCACACGAGCTGATTTTCAGTGGCACTCACACTACCCGGGTCCTGGTCACCGGTCCGGGGGGCTCTTCATTTTAATTTAATTTTAAATGAAGCTTCTTAAACATTTTAAAAACCTTATTTACTTTGCATACAACAATAATTTAGTTATACATTAGAGACTTATAGAAAGAAACCTTCTAAAACCGTTAAAGTGTATGACTGGCACACGAAACCTTAAATTAGAGTGAATAAATGAAGACTTGGCACTCCACTTCTGAAAGGTTCCCAACCCCTGCTGCAGGGTGACATTCAACCTTCCCCTCCCCATCATGGATTAGAGTAGAAGCTTGTTTCTCCTCTGCTCTCTTTGTGGGGACTTCTGGCCATTCAGTCATATAAACATGGACCTAATGAACCCATCCCCATATCTTCCTCCTACTATGGCCTGTTTTGAGCCAGCATGGAGCCCAATTCCATGAACCTCCCACATGCAGGGGTACTGCAATGCCGAGAGTCTTGTGTGGGTCTTCTGCCAGTAGCAGAATTTCACCTCTGATGCATATTCTGAAACACATTCAGTGGAAATGAGTCTGTCTACATGATCTAGCAACCAAGGTGTTAAATAATTTTATTGGTGGTTTGAATTTGGTGTTATTTATGGCAGAAAAAAAAGTTACAAATGCTATGGCTTAATGATATCCTTGCCCAATATCTTAGTGGAAGAACAGTGCATAGCATATGAGCTGGGCATTTCTCAAGTTTATTATGAAAGCATCTAGCTCAATTGTCAAGCTCCAATTTCCTGTTACAGTAGATACTTTGCTTTTATATTTTCAAGAGGCAGAAATGTGTGGTGGATGGCTTGATTTGGTAATATAAAAACTAAGCAAGTGTAATACATGCATGTAAAATGGAATTAAATATATTTGGGATGAGTTCTATTAAAGTACAGTCCAGCTCCAGGTACATCTATATCTTTTTTATGTGCTTTCATAATCTGACTTCAAAATTTCAGTAAGAGACTTCCCAGTGAAGAGAGTCTTTTTATTATGTAATTTCTGGAAAGAAGGTTAATTTTTTTAAACTATTCCCCTGATCTCTTCCATGGGATTACTGTCGCCGCACATCTCTCTCTGCTCTTTCCTGAAGAGACAAACAGACTACAATAATTGCTCATGTTCTACCTTCTGTTATCCAGAGCTAAACAATCCACATTTAGTACAGAGCAGTGACTAAAACAATCATGAGAAACAGGAGGTGGAGTATTCATTTGTCACTGGATTGAACAAATCTTGATTTCAGGCTAGTCATGGTGAGAGGGAACAACTTACAGTAGCACTGCGTGGCACACATTTTTGACCCAGTAATACATTCATCCTTCACTGGTCATGCACTGAGCAATCAAGGGTTGTGTGGGGATAACTGTTGAAATGAAGCAGCAGTTAAAGGCATACTGTACGTTTTCTTTATATTCCAGCAGCAGAAAAATGCACTCTGCAGTTCATTAGGTGTTCATACACATTATTTGTTTTGTATGTGACACTGCTTTTTTTAACAAATGCATTTTTCTTCAACCTCACTTCTTTCTATGCATGAGAATAAATAAATAACTGAGCACTTTCAGAACACTAATCATCCTTTGCTCCTATAGCACTTTGTAATGAATAGTAAGGATCATTATCTCCATCACACAGATGGGGAAACTCTGAGAAATTAAATGACTTGCCTGAGGACACAGAGCAAGTAAGTGGCAGAGCTGGAACAAGAATCCATATCTCCTGATTGCAAGCCCAGGGTCCTCTCCCACGAACAGTGCTGCATCCCTGACAATAACAAACAAGTGTTAAAGTATGAGGTAGGTGGAGCCATGGATCTCCTTCTTCTGTGCTAAAAGCTCCTTCTTTCCATAGCTTGGGTAAGCAAAGGTACCCCACAGCTTCCCGTCCTGCTTAACTGGTATGGGAATAGGTCCCCCTCCTGTTGCAATCCACTTTAACCACCAGTGACAAGGGCTAGCCTAAGCATCTTCAGAAGTTCCCAGCTAAAGGAACTAGCATCTGCTGCTTTCTTTAAAGGAACAAATAAGATGCCACAACAATGAGCCCCTCCTCCATAACTGATTAGATTGTACCCAGGATCGGCACTAGAGTTTTTCGCGCCCTAGGCGCACGGCCATTTTGCCACCCCGTGTGCGGCTCCCGCAGCTCCGGTGGAGCTGCTGCAGCCATTTCTGCGGAAGGTCCATTGGTCTGCAGCTCTGGTGGAGCTGCCGCAGCCATGCCTGCAGGAGGTCCACCGGACCGTCCGCAGGCACGACTGCGGCAGGTCCACCGGAGCTGCCTGCCGGCCCACCCCCCCGGCAAAATGCCGCCCCCTGAAAATCCTGGCGCCCTAGGTGATTGCCTAATTCGCCTCAGTGGAAGCGCCGGCCCTGATTGTACCTGTAAGAATGAGCAGTGCTCTCCATAAGCCATTCCTCTATGCAATGGAAAAAGGAAGTGAGATGAGAGAGTCTGGGCAGACCTGGATTAAGTCATAGGCACTACAGGCCCATGCTAGAGGCCCAGCTCATGGAGTCACATGAGATCTCATTTTAAAAAAATGTTGCTAGCCCTCACCTATGCAAAAAATGCTTGAAAATAGGAGCTGATTTTAATTCATGCTTGTCTGAGTCTATTGTCAGCTTGAAACAATAGCACCCAGGGGGGAAGACCTGCTCCATTCACCTTAACTCTGAAAATTTTTGCCACTCCAAGGAGGGATGGGGATTTGGGATCATCGTGTGAGGTGTGTTTAGGACTTTGGATTGCCTTACCGTAGTCCTGAGTCTGTGTTTGGTGAATAGGAGAAAGCAGATGACTGAGGGAACTCTAATTTATTATCTGCTTGTGCCTGTGTGACACTAAGAACCCCTCAATGCTAACTGTCAAAGGGTACACTGCTGGGAAAAAGCAACTTTTAACAGTCCTGACAAACTCAGTACACCTAACACACCACTTTCAGAATATTTACTCCATCAGTGATGTCATGAGAAGACTCTAATGAAGACATGTCATACTGATCCTCATAATCATTATGAGATGTCTGTACGGGTGATATTTAAGGAGTTGTGTATTTGTATTAACAATTGGTTTTAAAGTGTGTCACCAAACAAAGAGAAAAACAGAGGTCTTCCAGACAGGATGTAAGATGTGTATCCCTGGCAAAACGTAAATAAAGCATTGCAAGCCAACCAAATGGAATACCCATTTATTTACAGAGTCAGGCACACACTGGAGAATGAGATACAGGGGGTCCTCCTGACTCTGAGGTACACATAGTGAACTTTGTGAAATATAAGGCGAAAACACCCCTTTTTCCTGCACTTGAGGAAGTCATTGGACTGTGCAATTGTAGTCATGAAAATGGGATCCCAACCTGCCCTGGTCAGAAGCTCTGTAAAGACCTATGGGTGTGATAGGCTTCCTTAGGCAGGAGGTTAGCCTGTTAATCTCTAGAAAGCATGTTATAATTTTGTTCTATATGTAACCTTTCTGTTTCCATTATCCTTAGTATCTCTTAACCTTTGATAATAAACTGATGACTGTTTTCACTATAAATCAGTGTTTCTCAAACTGGGGACACCGCTTGTGTAGGGAAAGCCCCTGGCGAGCCAGGCCGGTTTGTTTACCTGTCCCATCCTCAGGTCCGGCTGATCATGGCTCCCACTGGCCGCGGATCACTGCTCTGGGCTAATGGGAGCTGCTGAAAGTGGCAGCCAGTACGTCCCTTGGCTCGTGCCACTTCCAGCAGCCCCCATTGGCTTGGAGCGGCAAACAGCGGCCAGTGGGAGCTGTGATTGGCTGGACCTATGGCTGAGGCAGGTAAACAAACTGTCCCAGCCCGCCAGGGGCTTTTCCTGCACAAGCGGTGGCCCCAGTTTGAGAAACAATGCTGTAAATAGAACTCAATGCTCTGATATTGAACGAAGAACTGATCCTGAGTTGAATTGTCCAAGCTTATGTGCACACCTTTCCCTTGGGGACAGCAAACCTGGTATCACTGTGAGTATTCAGTGGAGAAGGGGCTGAACACTACAGGGGAACATTTCAAAGAGCCTCAGGAACTGGGGTGCATCTATTGTTACCCTGCAAGGCAAAGTAATGTCTGTCATAGCCCACAGGAGATTGTTTGGGCAGCTAACAGGCCGATGGTGTCAGGGAGGTGACATCCAGTTAAGCACAAAGAGGTCTTCCTCTCACTGGATGCTGGGGATCACAAGGTGATCCTGAGTCCTAGGTACCCTGAGAACTGCCCCACGCTGTTAGGAACTAGCTTAGTTAAAATAACTCTGGAACTGTCGATTTTCTTAATTAAGTTGAATCGAATATGAGAGAGAAATCAGGAGCAGGAAATCAAACCCACATGTCAACTTGAGCAAAAGCCTAATGAGTAATATGTGAATTAAGGAAATCTTATAAAAAATGCTGTTTCTCTTTACATTAGATTCCATCATGATGTATGTGGGCATAACTCGGTTGAAGCCAATGGATTACTAACTACATCCACTTGCACCAGAGCTGAATTCGACCCACTTAGCTAGTCCTCAGCTGGTATAAATCAGGATAGCTTTATGGACTTTGATATAGCTATGCTGATTTACAGCAATGAAGAATCTGGCCCCTTTATTTTTAATGCAAAGAGCAATCAGATGGTCTAAGTGATTTTAGATTTAAGTTTAAACACTAAGGTCTTGCCTACATGTAGGGTGATCAGATAGAAGTGTGAAAAATTGAGACACTTTTTTTTTTTTGGTCTATATAAGACAAAGGCCCTAATATCAAGATGGTCCCAATAATATCAGGATGTCTGGTCCCTCTATCTACACGGTGCATTAGTCTGCACTTCAGCTCTGTGAATTCTAGTGTGCATGAGCATGTTGTGCACTAACTGGTCGATTTGCACTCAACCCTGCTGATGAGCACGTAAAGTTCCCTAGTGTGCCTTAATGTAGTCCCATTTCAAACAGTACTACGTTAATGCACACTAGGAACCTCTTAGTATGAGCCAGCACTAAATAGGCTAGTAAGTGTATAATATGCTAGTGTGCACTACAATTTACACCCCTCTAGTGCAGACTAATGCACCATGTAGACAAGCCCCAAGAAAAAAACACCTGCTCTGTGCTTCATAAATTGGGACTCCCTTGCCTTTACTAAACAGCCTTTGGGGCTGCAGATTAGCTGTACCAGTAGCTGATGTGGAGAAATGTGCAAAGAATAAATTTGAAATGCAGTTCCCATTAATGTGCAGCTTCTTTTAACAACAAAATTCACATGCACCAGTCTAAAAATAGTTCTGTGGGTAACATTCTTCCTTTCTGATTGGTGTTGGCAGATCAGAAAGGAAAATGTCACCAATAACTGCAAAAAAATGCAATCCATTTACGTGGGTAAAGACACATAAGTAAGACATTGACGCTATTTTTTTAACATTGAAAATATTTGTGGATACACTCCTTTGCCAGGAATGAAACACTTAAAAAGAGCGAGTGACATTAACGGCCTTTCAAATATTTTCAGAAGACGAGGATCCAATTCTTCTTGTCTCCAAGTAGAATTGTGAGTGTTAAAAGTTGGATTTTTCTCTTCGATTTCTATGCAGAAAAAAAGAATTTTAGGCATGGACAAACAATTATGGCCCATTAAGACATGCTATACAACAGTGTATGAAGTTTTACCCATGTCTACTTTCTAGTCCCAATCTACAATGTATAATGGAAATATTTGGCTTTTATATGAAGAAAATAATAGAACTATAAAGCATTGAGTTTCTTGCTCCAGCTACTTGCTTTCTTTGCAGGTCATCACTCAGATTTTAAAAGATTTGTTACAATTACCTAGGGGCCTGTTTACAAGGGGAAATATTTTTGAAACTTGTACTGGTGAAAACATGCATATCTATATTAGGGGTGTGCACTGGTGCACATTTTTTAGTGTAGATGGAATTAGGGGTTGTGGCTAAGAGTATTTTCATTTGTTTGTTTGTAGTTTTCTCTTTTTAAAAAGGTTGCTGGCCATCACCATGATACTTGAAGAATCATAATTTGGGATGGGATTATTAAGGGAACACTGTCCATTTCAATAGCACACATCTGTCTGAAATGCTTTAATCTACTATTGTTTTAAGTAACACCTAAGTTTCAGTGGAGGAGGACACTTTGTTCACTTGACAGCATTTCATATCTAGTTAAATTACACTGTTTACTCTGTATAGGTGGCTTTTCCTTGCTCTTAGTGGGGGTCTTTCACACAGCAACAGGGAGAGAACCTTTTTTCATGGCAATGTGCTTGTAAACCCCAAGTACTGACAGAGTAACTCAGAGACAACTAGAGTACTTGAAACTGCTTTCAAATCTTTCTCTCTCTCTCTCTTTTTTTTCTAAGATGACTTTCCAATTCAGTGCCACTTTAAAAGGAAAATATGTAAATATTTATTTGGGCTTTTTCATTTTAATTAATAGGAGGTCATCTTATTTCTCTGCTTCTGAAATGTAACAAACAGCCCTGGTGATAATTACAGAACTTTCATAGGAAATTAACACTTCATAGCTAAGACATTGACTCATGTTCCTCTCTTCCAGTTCTGTACTTTGATCTGGCCCCTCTGGTGATGCAAAAGGGCTGGAAAACTGGCTGAGCTCTCTGGCTAGGGATTCCAGTACTCCACCACACCACACCACACCCTTAGCTGTTATGGGAACCAATTGTGTGCTGTTCTCCTTTCCCCTGGGGCTCTAGACTTAGGGAGCATTTCAAAGGTATGGACGGGAAGAGAGAGCTGGTTGGACTATTACTGTGCTCCTCCTTATTCTTTAATGTTTTAACTGCCCATAGGACTGTATCAGCTGCTGTTCTTTAGACACCCCAAAGTTACTCTATACTCTGCCATAACTGTATCTGGCATAGAACTGTCCCTATAACTGGGATGTGGAAATTAGCATATTACTGCCCTTCTGTCCCCATCCCTACACTCCTGAGTTAAATCTAGAGATGAGATAGTGGCAGATTCTCAGCAGCTCCCTCTATCTGCTTGTTTTGTATAAAGACAGCCCTGATCCTTCAGAGAGAAGTGTTGTCAGACCTCGATATCTACACAGATCCTCTAGTGAATTCACTGGGGCTCCATGTAGGTGCAGGGGTCTGCCCAGGCTGTTCTTTTTGTGGGATCAAGGCATATGAAAATAGTAACATTACAGCCATTAGTAAAAAATGAAAAATAGACAATGAATAGGAAAGCCATTTACTTAAATAAATTTTAATATAAATGTATAGTGAATGCTATCTTTACAATGTACAAACCTGACTGCTAAGTATTTTGTAGTTCTTTGCAATTATTGATATATAATATATGAGTTCTGATAAGACCTACATTTGCCAAAGAATTTTTGTTTCCATTTGCACAAATCATAAGAACCATCAATTGGTGGGAAAACACACATTTTGTTTACTCTCCAAGGAAAATTTTTCCTGAAGCAAAGATCCCACTGATTTCTAAGGCCCTGGATGATCTCTTTCAAAAAGATGTTTTAAAATATTTTAGAAATATGTCAGTATATCTAATTTGGTATATCTACTTCAGCTGAGACTGTCTAGACATTGTATAAATGGCACTCACTTATATTTAGCACAAATAAATGTGTGTTAAATTACATAATAAGAGAGCAAATATCTTTTCTCAACAAACTGTAGGGTTCACTTCATTTTATCAGTAAGTATGTCTTTTTCCTGTTCTGTGTCCTTTCTTGATGTCTGTCTTTTTAAAATCTTCACACTTTTTCCATTGTTGTGTGTGTGTGTGTGTGTGTGTGTGTGCATACTCTTTTGTGCATGCACAGCTTACCTATTACACTTGTAAATTTCCAAGGGGATGAGTCTCACTGAGAACTTGCCTCTTTGTTAATTTGCATAAATAAAAGAGAAACAGTTACAGGGTTTTTTTTAAGTCTGCATTCAAAGACTTGCTGTCTATAGGACTAAAATTACTCCATTTCACTGGTATAAATCTGAAATAACTTCACTATATTCAATGGATATAAACCAGCCCATCTCACTCCAGTCCTTTACCATGTGCCTGAGCAGAAGACCTCTCTCCTAGGAGCAAAGTAAGTCCAACTTTCAATCTCAGCTAGTGGTGTACATACAACACAAGGGACCAGACTAAAGCAGATGAACTCGCGGTACTGGTCTCTGCTTTGCTCTGCGATGCTGTGATGTAAAGCTCAGACGTAAAGTGAAACTTGCTATTGTTGGGAGTAAAAACTTAAGTAAAAACAAAATAAAATAAAGTTTGGCTCCTAAATCCATAAACAAACAACTAATTAAGGCCCTGATTCTGCATTGTGATTCATAAGGGTGGTCTGCTGCTCTTAAACAGAGCTCCACTGAATTCAGTGGGACTCCAGGAGGGTGTGGCTGTCTACCTGAATGGACCACACACTACAAGATTGGGGCCTAAATGACCTGTTTTTCAGAGGTGCTCAGACCCCACAGCTCTTATTGACTACAGTGAAGCTAAGGCCCCCATGTTTGACAAAGATCTGTACGAATATTTCACTTTGAAGTCTGCTTCTAAGCAGATATTCTCTTCCCCATGCTTCCGGTTCTGGGAAAATAATCAATTATTGTGAGGTAGAGGGAAACTACTAAATTACAAGTATTTCAGTTTGGGTTTGTTTCCAGCTTTAGATGGTCATTCTGCTTGTTGGGTTTTTCATTTTAATGAAACTGATTCCCTGGTCTCTAACATATCTCCTTTCATTTTCAGAAGCTAGTTCTCCAACTCCCAATGCAGCCGGGATGGTGCAATAGAACAACAGAAGGCATTACCTTGTTATGCCTTCTGAGTGCTCACTTGCTGAGGCTTTATAATACTCACTGGAAAATGTTTCTGTTGTATTTTGGAATGAATTACTCTGCCAGAGATGTACCTATTTAGCTTTCAGTCCATATAATCAAAAGTGCCATCTGAACAACTTAGGCTTGAGAAATAAATTTAGAGCCTGAAGTGTGGGGCAGTAAGTCTAAGAGTGAAACAAGATCTCACCCTTGTATTTTAATATATAAATAAATATGTAGGTATATACACACATTCAAGTGGTGTCATGACTGCCTCCGTTAACAACACAGTGAGAACGAAGTGATCCTTTCGCATCTTGATGATGTAAGTGACTCAAGTATCAAGTTCCAAGCACATTTGCTTCTCCTCACATCTACAGCAGGATGAAATTAGCAGCTGAGGTTTTGGCAGAAGAACCCTCTAAACGAGCATCCACAGGGGTGATGTTAGAAAAAATTCAAATCTATGCTGAGCCATCCAGTATTGCTGTTTCAAAGGCCTTGTATTAAGGGAAAAGCAGAGCTGTGAGCATTTGTAAAAACCTTCCTGAACAGCAATTTCTTTTGCTTAAACAACAACAACAACAACAAAGCCTCCTCTTCAAACTTGTGAGCCTACAGAGAGATTAATTAAAGTAAGTCAAAAGGAGAAATATAAACAGAGGCCGAAGACAGAGAAATTAAACACTTAAACATGTTTAGTTAAAAACAAGCCTTTCATTTGGCGCTTGCAAACTCTTTCCCCCGAATGCTCTTATGTTCAGATAAAACTATTGAATTTCCAAATATAAGTAGATAACTATTGGAAGCTTTCTGGCTTGCTTTTTTTATCCTGAGCCTAACGGGTGAGCAACATCGAGTATGTGAGCTTTTCTTAGAGAGCCCAGAGGGACTTGCTCAGCAGCTTGTTGCAGCTTCAATAATAGGACTGTATAAGAAAATCAAAAAGAAAGGGTCTGTGTATTCAGCTTGGAACAGAATTGATTTTCTTCCCAGATTCAGCTACAAAGGCCTTGCTCCTACTCCTATGGAAGTCTTTGGAAATTTCCCATTGATTCCAGGGAGATCAGGCTTGGATCTTATATAACAATCTGCTCAGGTTTGCTCCAGGGCCCTGATTTAGCAAACCAGCCCAGTTAAGTAAAGGACTTAGGCACATGCTTGACTTTAAACACATGCTTAAGTGTTTTGCTGAACTGGGCCCTGAGCATAGGGGATATACCAGTGATGCCATTTAAAAAAAATGTATTTCTGCCACAGGATAGCAAAATCAGCAACAGCAGTTGATACTGTTAATAATAGAGCAGAGTGCGCAGGAATCTTGAGTCAATCATTTAATATTGATTATATCCTTGGGTCCTTTCTTGAAATATTTCAGTCAACCTTATAAGAAAAAAAGACCCCTTGGAAGACTTAAGGAGAAGAGCAGAAGCAGCTGCCAGCCCTCAGTAACTGAGATTGTGGGTGCAAGTTGTTAGAGCTGGCTGCTAACTTCCAACAAGTGGCTGGAATTGGCCATGCTGGGAGAGTTGTTGAATCAAAACATCCCTCAGAGATCCTCTGCTGGATAAACAGTCCTGTGGTGGACTTTCCGGAAGAGGTGGGTGTCCTGCCCTCCTATGGTGTTGAAACCTTCTGTCAGCCTACTTGCATGGTAAATGCATGGGGGTTAATCTGCTTTCATCCCTTTCCATTCTCCGCATCTGTAATGGTGAATCTGGCCCATTGATGCAAGAAGCAATATGTTATCTTCAAAATAACTGTAACTGAGGCAGCAACAAAAATACAAATTTATAAGGGAAAGTGCCTCTTGACAGATACAAAACCCTGGTTGTCACCACTAAAGTCTGTCCTCAAAGAAGAACCTTAGTTTCTGAAAGATTGGTCCTCCAAGGTGTTGATAGCTCGTAATGCCTATTGAACCAATCCCTGTCAAGGGCATTCATCACCTTGCAGGCCTGAGCCCTCAGGTATGCGACTAAGCCCATTGAGCAGCTTGAGATGTTCAGATATGGCCACAGCTTCAGAACATTACACAATAGTGTGGAACAGAGAGCATTTTTTCTTTAAAAATCAGAAAAAATGGGTACTATCTCAGGACAAGATAGCTTCCTCTTGCAGTAAAGACAGCAAGAGAGGTGTTAGCAAATGGACACTTCCCTGAAGTACTCCTCGTGGACCTGCCATCCACCTCTGATCATTCATTTGGGGGTGGGCTTTGCCCCAAAAGAATAAGCTGCAGATCCACCCCAGATCTCACAGCCATCTGCATGGAGGTCAGTGTCTCCCCAATAGCTCTGATCCCCTGATGTCCTATCCTGCTCCCTACTCATAACCAGGGACCCCCATAGCCAAACCTGTCCTTGGGACCCCCTCTTGAAGAAGGTTCCTCATGAAGGAAGGTGGTATATCAGGAAAGTTAATACAGCCTGCAGCTGTCTTATCTTTCCCTGGTAACTTCCATTACCAGTGGGAAAGCTAATACCAGTCTGGAGCAAGTGGTGGGGGATAGGTGTGGGGGCACCATGTAAGTAAGTTGGAGGTACGATCTGGTCTTAGGTAACTTAAAGGTACCGAGTCCTTCCGTGTTTTCTCAGTAGTCCATTTTTACTGAGAGTCTGCCACATTTCCAGAAGCGAAGTCAAAACGGCTCAGCTAATCTAGTCATCTGAGGCAGAATAGCCACTTAATCATCTTATTTATATTCCCTCAGTCCAGAATTGCTATTTAGTAGAATGAGATTTTCATAGGATGGGAATTTTATTTTTGAATGGTGTTTCTATATTATTTTCTCAGCTTTGTCAGTGTGAAGTAAAGCAAGGAGACGCACTGTGGAACAATAAAGCAGCAAGTTGGGTGGAATACCAGCACAGTCAGGTATGCAGCGGGGCTTGAGAATGTGTTTCCTACTTGAAGTCTACCTAGGAAATATTTCTTTCCTTTGTATGTCTGCTTCACCCATCTTGTACAGCACGGAGAGCAATGTTTTGCCACACAGAGGGAACAAAAGGAAGGTGTACAGGAATAATGGTTAGGTAGGGTTGTTTAGCCTAAGCTATGGAATTTGATGTTTTAATCAGGAAAAATATTTTTGAGAGCATAAACAAAGGATTCAGGAGCCCTGGATGTTGTTTTAATCCTTGGGAAAGTTCAAGGCCAAACTGCAGATGGAACAATGAGACGAAGGGTTTGAGGTTATTGTTGACATTGTTCTCCTTCAAAAAAGCTTTCCGATGAAAATGGAGAAGTCCTTTGAGGAGTGTCACCATCCCGTTCTGAGGTTTGCTGTAAATATTGAGAACTAAAAAAATAGAACAATGTCTGAAAAACAAGCGACTGCCTATAAAGTAACATAGAGACATAGAAGAATAGATGGGAATGCTGTCCACCAATTCTGCTCCCACTCACAGGAAATTGTGTCATCTGATCCTAAGTTTTGATCCCTAACTGTTGTTCCAGAGGAAAATGAAATATTCTAAAATGTCCCTCACTGTGCCATGCAAGAAAATTCATTTCCAGCCCCCAAATTGATAATCACTAGCACTTTTTGCATGTCAGCACAATGGCTATAGCTAAGCACATAACCCCATTTCTACATAGAGCACCTTGGATGCTCCAACGGTTGTCAATTTAATTTCTTACAGTAAAGTTGTGGTAAGGTAGATTCTACCAGCCCCTCTGATCACACGACTTTAATGTAGATGACATCCTGTGGCAAAAAGGGTAAGCAAGCAATGTGAATGACCAGTGCGTAATTTTATTTCTATTTCTGTTGTGGTTGGATTTTTACCCACTCCTCTCTACAGGAGTTTGGCTGGCTGGCAATCCCATCTCTTTTCCAAAAGGTGACAAGAATTCCTTTATTCCTGCATTTTGTTCAATACATTCATAAATTATAAGGCCAGAAGGGATGACTGTGATAATCTAGTCTGACCTCCTGTGTAATAGAGGCCTTAGGACTTCCCTGAATTGATTCGATTGAACTACTAAAACATGTCTATTCTTTTAAAAAAAAAAATGCATCTTGATTTGAACATTTCCAGTGATGGAGATTTCACCACAGTCCCTGGTGAATTGTTCCAATGGTTAATTACTGTCACTGTTAGAAAAAACTGTGCTTTATTTCCAGTCTGAATTTGCTTGTTTCAACTTGGTTTGTACCTCTGACTGGGCAATCTCTGGCTACTTTCCAGCTACCTTTTTTTCACCTTTTCTGGAGAACCAGCTTAGTCTTGTGCTGGCCCAGGATTGAGAAGAAAAGAATATAGAAAAGGCACCTTTGTATTCTCTTTTCTGGAACTCCATTCAACAACCTTTGGCCACAGCTCACAATCTGTCCCCAAGTTGCTTGCTTGGTAGTACAATGTATTACTTTTAGTGTCTGGATGGTATGACCTACAGGTCTCAAACTCAGGTCTATAGAGCTCATAGGAGCAGCCACATGCCAACCTTCCACTTGGCAGCCTGCTGATGGAGACTTAACTGGGAAACACAGAGCTCTGCCCTAGCATGAGGCTCCACCCCTGAGGTCCAATTGGCAGAGCCCCAGAGCAGCAGATTGGCCCTACTTAAAACAGCAGCAGGAATAGGCAGCTGTCTGAATACCTGACTTCCATTCTGCTCTCCTAGCACAGCCATAGGTGCTGGTGGAACACACACACACAGTTTCCATCACATAGAGGGTTTACAGTTTCGTTCAATGGTTCTCAGCACCCTCACTATACAAATTAGTTCCAGCACCCCTGCTGGTATCCTGACTGGGCTTGACTCCTGGCATCTGACTTGTGGTTCTTGACCTCCAGTTTGTCACCTGCTTCTGGTCTCCTCACCCAGCTGACTCCTGTCTTGCAATTGTGGACTCTGGCTCTGACCACTAATTCTGGCTGCTCACAGCCTGGCTGTAACACTGGACAAAGTTGTCTATTCTACTCTCAGGAACAAAACATGCAGAAATGTATATTGACATATCTAAGTTTACAAAGGAATTGACATGCTAAATATTAGATGGCTAACTCATTTTCTTCCCTCTTCCAATGGGGGTAGGGGGGAAAGACTCATCTATTGTAGAGACATAAAGCTACCATAATGCCCTTGGTCAATTGTGTAATGCTATAAAATGAAGACAGAAATTCTTCCGGGCTCTTTTCTGTTTATACCATGATTCATGGGAGGTGATTTGCAATTGAGTTTAGAATCAAGCCTTGCAAATGTTTTTCCATTCATGCCTGCTCAATAGTCTTTCATTTATAAAGAAATTTCAATACACTCTTAAAGTAAAACTAAATCTCAGGAAGCTCAATAGCTAACAAAACAAATTAATAAAAGAACTAGGAGAACATTTGGGTGTCTTCCCTATGAAGAACAACAAATATGGCTTATAAAACTATCAAACGCAGCACAGTCATTACGCCTGCCTTACTGTGTATTTATATCGTTTCAGAGTTTATCAGAGATATTGATTGGGTGCAAGGGCAGTAGCAGTAAAATATTTGTCTGAAGGCTGACAGCAATATTCAGCCATTGAAGGAACTCTTTTATCCTGAAGTCAATTATCCTACTGTGTCTGCCTGTTGAACCCTCCAGTAATTTTCAGTATTCAAGATTCAGCATTTTTGCTTTTTTAACCTTGTAAGTAAAAAGCAGCTGTTGAATGGGCTGGACTCACAGAGAAGAAGTCTTCAGCTGGCTGATCTCCTTTTCAGTAACTCATCCCCTGAGGATGCCTGGGTTTCTCTTCTGAGAGATCCTGGGAATGAATGAAAAGCTACCCTAGCTTTTGTAAGTGTTCTCTGAATGGGCTTCCAGGGTGAAGTAGGCTTCTTCTAGATTCATGCTAGCCTTCTTCACTGCACGTGTATAAGTGGTTGACCTCCATAGTAAGCATGATACTTTTTATGAACTGTTGTCCTGAACACCATTACTGAAAATGTATTTTTGTGCATGGGAAGTGGGGGTTGTTTTGTTTATTGGTAATAAAACATTCTATTACCATTCACATGAGAGGAATTTAATAGGCTTTCAATAATCTGGAAAGTTAGTATGTTGTTTGCATGTTTTTTGCATTCATGAATATTAGACTTGGATGAGTATGTTAATCAAATGTTGGCAATGATATTCAGCCTTTTTCTGTTCATCAAAATTCTTGAATTTTTACAAAATTTAGAAGAGGAGGGGGGATGTCACAATTTTTCCCTAAAAGCTTGTTTGGGGGGAAAAAAGTCAGCTTGCAGTTTGGCTTTGTGAATCAGTTAAAATTAGTTGTCATTAATTATTTCTAATTTTCTAAATTATTTGTCCATGTGTAGCTTCTGATTGGTATCAATTAGTATTTCAGCTTCTGTCCCCCTTTGAATTCTGGAATGGGTTTTGATTGTTCAGAGAATTAATTTTGGATTATTTTATTTGTTGATGAACATTCATGTGAACAAAATCCCCCTATGTACAAAATTTTGCAAAGAAAATGGAAAGTGGATTCACAAACACAATGAACAGAAATACATATTCAGTTGCTGAATAACAATTCTTTCCCAATTCCAGGCTCCCAAAGTGAAGCATATGAGTAGTTCCATTGGGTTGAATGGGACTACTGGCATACTTAAAGTCAGGCATATGCTTAACGGCTTTCTTGGACTGGTGCTCTAGTAAATATGTATGCATATAAATACACTACATGGTGGTGGTACCCATGTGGTAAATTGCATTTATCATGCACTCTAGACCACCTCACCTACCTACTAATCCATCTCCCTTGGGATTTATCCTAACACCTCAAATCTATGGACAGCTTCAAAGAGTTATTTAAAATACAGGTGAGAAGTGTTTGCTTCCTTCTACATTTTTTTACATCAGCCTAAGACCCAAAATAAGCTATGTTCAGTATTGGAGCAGTAATAGGTTTGAAGTCTAGTATCTTGCAATCAACAAAACCCACAATAAAAGCTTCACGCTACAGGAAAGGGAAAACTTCAAGCTTTATAATGGGCTGCAATATCTGTCACACCATCATCTTGGTCATCAACAGGGACTGAACCCAGGGGTCTCTAAGAGCCTCAATTCAGCAAAGCAGACAAATGCATGCTCCAATTCTTTGCTGAAACAGGGCATAGGTCCATTAGCTGAAAGTTGTAGCAGAATCGTATCTCCTATGAATTGAGCACAAAGGGGAACATGTTACACACGCTGACCAGGGAGTTACATATGTCCTCTGGATGGAGGAAACTTCCTGAGTGTCTGAAACCTATAGCTAAGGCCCTACTAAAATCCTTATCCATTTTGGTCAATTTCACGGTCCTAAGGTTTTATTTTAAAAATCATAAATTTCATTATTTCAGCTATTTAAATCTGAAATTTCATGATGTTGTAATTGTAGGAGTCCTGACCCAAAAAGGAGTTGTAGTGAGGGTCACAAGATTAATGGGGGGGGGCAGTACTACCACTCTTACTTCTGTGCTGCTGCTGGAGGCGGCACTACCTTCAGAGCTGGGCAGTTGTCGAGTGGTGGCTGCTTGCCAGGAGCCCAGCTCTGAAGGCAGCAGCAGTGCAGAAGTAAGGATGGCACGGTATGGTATTGCCACCCTTACTTCTGTGCTGCTGCCTGCAGAGCTGGGCCCTCAGTCAGCAGTTGCCACTCTCTGGCTGCCCAGCACTGAAGGCAGCAGTGCAGAAGTAAGGGTGGCATTGTATGATATTGCCAGCCTTACTTTTGCGCTGCTGACAGCGGGGCACTGCCTTCAGAGCTGGGCACCCAGCTAACAGCCGCCGCTCTCCGGTCACCCAGCTCTGAAAGTAGTACAGAAATAAGGATGGCAATACTGTGACTCCCCTAAAATAACCTTGTGACCCCCCCTGCAATTCCCTTTTGGGTAAGGACCCCCAATTTGAGAAACTCTGGTCTCCCCCGTGAAATCTGATCTTTTGTGTGCTTTTACACTATACTATACATTTCATGGGGGGAGATGAGATTTCACCATCTGTGATGTGTTTTTCATGGCCAGGAATCTGATAGGGCCCTACCTACAGCCATCTCTTTAGTTATTTAAGGCCAAATACTGATAAATGGGGACTAACTTAAACTCACTGAGGTTTTGTGGGGTTTAAAGGACTTGACACATCTCAAGATTTAGCCTGTGCTACAGAATTACTCTTATGCAAAATTATTTGAAGAGAATGAAGGGTGATCACATTCATTATACAAGTGACAAAAACATCTTTCAGCTTCTGTTTGGCTTCAGTATGAATAGCCTTATTGGATATTTCTTCCCCCCCACGCCCCCACACCTCAAATCTGTATAGTTCAGCTGGACCCATTCTGTTTATAGAAAATCTTTTCAACAAACAACTTTCAAAGTATGACTGTGTTTTTACATTACTCTTCAAGATCCCATATAAATCTACCTGGAATAAACATTATAGATGGCTTTAAATAGCTGAAAACATTTATTTGAATCTTCATTTCCCATATTTAAAATATAACAGTGAATCTGACAAAATACTTTATTTTCTTACTCTTTTTTTTCTCTCTACTTATCAGTAATAAAGTCCTACTAAGGATTATCTTAATCACCAAATTGCTGATGCCTACTTTAAAGAGGACTGTTGGATTATTTTACTTAATGTACTCTTTTAAGTATCTAGTGACGTCTTTGCCCTTGACTCAGATATTTAACCAAAGGACAAAATTCTTCTGTCTGGGGAGATCCTTTTGCTCAGCTTCAGATTTACTGTACATCAAACTGATCAGGGAGTGAAAACTCTTGTGAGTTTCTTTCCTATCTCAAAAATATACTTCCAGTGCATGGCTCAAGCTGGCTGTAGAAGAGTTTGGAAAATCTACTCTGCCCAAATCCAACATTCACCCAACAATGTAGCCCTAGATTTAAACTAACTAAAACCGTGTTCACTCTTCTCATGATGCATTATTCTGACTTCCATGTGCAATAGGGCTACTCTATGCTTTCCTTACCTGAAACTACATTGTTAGCATATTGTGGCCCACATTGCTTAATTTGAGTTTCTTCCACAATGTTATGTCCTCAATAATAGTTTTAATATGTCACAAAAAGGCCAGAGATCATGTAACTCCTGTGCACTCTAGTAAATTATATTGATAGTAGCCAAGACAATTGTCTTTAAAAAGCAAGCAATAGGATTGTGTTGTGTGTGGCATGGTGAAAAACTCATTTCTGAATTTTGGATGAACAGCCTGTGTCTCCTCTCTATCAGCATACAATGGTAGAAATTGGTGATGTAGAAGACTAGTCAGGCCAGCTAGTCCATCGCCTTGCAGTGCTGGATCATTCACTGCATTATACAGTATTCCATATGTTAGTGCAGTAGAGTAAAACCGTAAAAAATTTCAAACTTGAGTGCCCAAACTTACACCACAAAATCTATATTTTTGTTATATTTTGGCATCTATAAAAGTGGCTTGATTTGTTTTAACTGGAGAGAATCAACTGCTCCCATTGAATTTTTAATCTAGCAATTAAAAGTTTAATTATCTCTGGATCTATGTTAATTAAAATGCCTTATTTAGCTGCCTAAAGTTTTTAGGCACCCAAGTTTGAAAATGTTGGCCTTAGTCGCTTGAAGAAGCGATTAGTGGAACGTGTGCTGTGTTTGAAGCTAGACACTATTTTGATTTCTGTCACTCCTTGGAAACCTTTTCTGTTTCATACAAAGTGATAAGGATATCCAAGTAGGTGCTTCGTGATTTTGCAATAGAAAACTCTTTTATTGTAAAGGAAAAAAGACAGAATTCAGAACTCAAGATTGTTTGGTATCCCTGGAACAACAGCTGGATGGTTTTGTCTTGATAAACATTGTCATTTTGTCTTGCTTCTATATGGTTTGTGTTATTCAATGGGAAATGTTAGCCATTTATTTCGTACCAATAATATGACATTTCAAGTGTCCAGAAATACTTTTCTACATCGATTAACTGAGAGAGATTTCTGACAATTATCGTTCAGCACAGAATTCAGCCTACTGTGTAAAGCACATATCTAGCATATATGTAACAAGACCTCTCAGCAATACAGAGAAGGCTGAATTAAGCATTGTTCAGAGAACAGAAAATTAGAGGAATACTGAGTTAGAATGGTCACTGGACTGGGATTCAGGATTAAATTTACAGACTTCCTTGGTGACATTGAGCAAGTCACTTATTCTCTCTGTGCCTCCGTTCCATATCTGTAAAATGGGGGTAAAATGCAGTCTTGTTTGTACAGCAACTAGTACAATGGGGTCCCTACTTCAGGTGGGACCATTAGGTACTACTGTAATGCATACGAATAGTAATCAATAAAGTAAGAGAATGGTGCACTCTACTAAGCTCAGTTGAGCTTGGTTTTGTGACTTTAAGAAATGAACCATAGGAGACATGAGAATGAAGGATGAGTGAGACACTTCAGCCAACAGTAGAGCTCACATAGTCAGTTTTCAAAGATTAATAGCTTGTGCGAATCTGACAGTAGGATTTTGCCATAACAGCTGCAGCACATAGCTGGTGAACTGTATTTCTCAGACCTATCTGTTTAATGGACAGAGTTTAAAGACTATTTGTTTGCATTCTCCCTTGTGACACTTTAAGCTTTGTCAGCTTGGTCACTCCATAGCCACATCCTTAGTTTTTTCAAGTGATACACAGAGTACTTTTTCTAACTTTAGAAAATTGTATACCATCTCTGTTCTCTTGCAAATTGTAAACACTCAGTTTTGTATAACTGTGACTTTTTAGAGGCCTAAGTGTTTTCTTGTACCTTTAGAAAAACCTAGAACAAGTTTTAGTTTTAAAAAAAAAACTACAGAAGACATAATATATGAAATGTTTCTATTTTTTGTGCATAACTGAAATCTTATCCTTGGTGGTCTTGCTTCTGAACTGCTTACTTAATCCAAAATCTATTGATGTGAAGTTATTTACTCCTAGGCCTGCTAAATACTTCTTATCTAGGGTTAATTACTCTGTTTTCTATAGTGCCACATGGTACTTTTGGTTTGATGAAATATATCAGTCTACACTTAGTAAATAATCTTCAGCCTAAACACCATTAAAAAAGTAAATTTAAAATCGATTAAAATTTGTTTGAGTTATTAGTGATATGTGGAATGCTTGTAACAGTGTAATAAACTTGCATATCAAGCAGATATTGAATTCTGTTGTCTTGAACATCGAGATTTATTGAACCAAGTGATAAATATTGAGTCAAAGCTGAGATTAATACCTACCTCAAGGGTCAATAAATTGTGATATTCACTGAAATGTGTAGTCAATATATGTATTGTTAATAGATTCAGATTTTTTTCAACAGATATATCTTGAAATCTCTCTATTATGACCATGAATGTCCGAAGTGGCAGGTTTTTTTTTTTGCGCCCAACTAATATTATAAAGAAGGAAGATGAAGTTAGTGATCCAGAAGCAGAAAACTGCATCTCACTACTGAAAAGCTGGTTGTAAAACAGATTTGCATATGTCATCTGATAGGCTTATTAAGGAGGAAAGGATAGAGCTTTCTCAGGGGCTGGCAGAGGTGAAAGTAAGCTGGTACGCCCCAGTACGATGTACCGGCAAGAGCCGGTGTGCTGTACCGGAGTGGCCCGGCTTCCCCAGGTGGCAATTTAAAGGGCTTGGGGCTCTCTGGAGCAGCTTGAGCACTGAACCCTTTAAATTGCCATCGGAGCCCTGCTGTAGTGGTGGGGCTCCGGGGGCTATTTAAAAGACCCGGGGCTCCCACTGCGTCTAAACCAGCTGCCACTGCTACCCCAGAGCTCCTGCAGGCTCCGGCGGCTATTTAAAGGGGCAGGGCCGTAGCAGCGGCCGAGCCCAGGGCCCTTTAAACTGCTGCCGCAGCCCCCAGCTGCTGCTGCTACCCCGGTGGGGGAGGGCACTTACCCCCACTCCTTTCTCCCGAGGCCCCATCCCTTTCGGGGGCCAGAGCCGGCCCCATCCCAGCCCCGTACCAGTAAGTCCCTAGTTCTACTTTCACCCCTGGGAGCTGGCCCAAGACACTAAAATGAACTCCTACAGAAACTAAGGACCTTCACAAAGCTTGCCACCGCCTTCCACTCCAAGTGCAAAGTGCATTTCTTTGCCTTTGCCTTCTTTAACATAAACGTGTGTATGTGAGAAAGAGGTGGGGCGGGGTTAAAAAATCCGAAACAAAACACTCCACTGCACACACTTCTCCCCCTGATATTAGGTTACCTCTGCTTTACACGCCAAGTGGTGTGTTGGGTATGTGTAGCTACATACTGAAGTGAAAAGCAGGCTGCATCCACACTTTGGTGTGTAGCTACACTTGTTAGTGAAAGGCTCTGGCAGGTGGGAGGCAGCAGGAAATGCTTTCAGCATCTCTCCCTTACCAGAGCCTTTCTCTGAGCGGGTAAAGTCTCCAGCAGCTGGAAGGCAGCAGAACACTACACAGCTAAAAATAGCGTAGACCAGAAGGCATAGCTTGGGCAAGTAGACAGCTGTGTAGGATATGTACTTGGTTACACACCTAGCCCCTTCAGGTGTGTATGTATTCTAATTTACTCACCTAAGCTGTGCCTCACTGTCTGCACTGCCATTTAAACCCACATTACAGGGCTACCCTAGTACATATGCTACATGCTACGGAAAGAAGAGTCCAGTATGTAGCCTTACTCACATTGCTTCATGCAGTACTGGAAGGTGCTCAGAAAATATGGTGATGAATGTGGTGTAAGAACCTGTATAGAACAGAATATAAATAGTTGTTGCTGAACTCAGGTTGAGTCAATCACGATGCAATTATTTACTGAAGTGAATGGCTTGGTTAACATTATGGCTGGTTGAACAATAGGAATTCTTTTCCTTGGAAATTTTTTTGGATGAAACAATTTTCATTTCACTTGAAATCTTCTCTGAAATTTGTGGATTATTTTTGGAGGCAACAATTTGAAATTAAACTTCATTTTGAGTCTATTTGAAATGAAATTGTTTTGAATCGAATAGAATTGAAACAAATACACACACACACACACACTTTGGGGGTGGGGTTCATCCTTTCTCCCTTTAAAACAGTTTTCTTTTCAGCTCTGCCACTGGCTTTTTTTCATGACCTTTTCTATATCACTTAAACACTTCTTGGTTTCTCTGTCAGTAAAATAGGGATGATAGTGCCTGCTTACCTACCTCTGTAAAGAGCATTCACCTTTCAAATGGAATTGGTAGCCTACTTCTTTTATGACCCTTTGAAAATCCCAGCCTAAAAACTCTATAGAAGTATTATTAATGAGCTAGTGAAAATGTGGCTGAAGACATTTTCTGTTCATTCCACCCTATGTTTTTATCAGTAGCTTATTGAAAAATGTATACAAGTCCATTTTTTCCCATTCATCCTTTGTTTTTTTGTTTGGTTGAAAGGGGCTTTAATATACGTCTTATACACTTGAATTTTTAAAAATTATCAGGCCCTAGTAGCCAACTCCCTAGCAAGCTGATTAGCTAACAGATTCTACTGTGTATAAAAATGCATTATAATTTGTGTATTAGGATATTTTATGGTGACTATAATATCTTATGAAGAAAATATTGTAAATTAAGGGACGAGTCTCAGACATTTCAAAAGGCAAGTAAGGACATTGGCTAATGATATATTATTCCCTATCAGAGGTTAAATTCTTTTTCCTATTTTATAATATGACTTAGAAAGAGACTGCATCATAAAGGAAATTAAATTTTAAAATTGCATTAAAATAACATTAATTGTCTAAGTTTAATGTATTAACACAAGGAAATTGAAACTTAAGGCTTTGCTGACTAAAATGTGTCTTGATATTACAGTTCATATGGTATATAAAATTACCCATTATCCTAAGACAGAGGGTCATGTTAGTTGCAGTATGTTACATAAGGGAAGAGTTAAAGCTGGAACATCAGCTTTATCTTTGATTTTTTTTTTTTTTGCTTTTAAGATTAAGTCAGACACAAGTGCTATTTTAATGCAGTTTGTACTTGATACTGTTTAAACTAACAGAAATTTAAAAAAAATCAGAAGCAGGAAGTCTGCCAAACAATCAGTGAGGCCACTGGCTGATCAAGGTGCTCACAGAGCACTCAAGGAAGATAAGGCTATTGTGGAGAAGCTAAATTAATTCTTTACATTGAGCTTCACTGCAGAATGAAGTGAGGAATAGGGGAAGATTCCCATGCCCAAGCCATTTTTTTAAGATGACAAATCTGATTGAGGTGTCAATAGAGAAGGTTTTGGAACAAATTAATAAATTAAACATCAATAAGTCACCCAAGAGTACTGAAGGAACTCAGATATGAAATTTCAGAATACTAACTATGATATGTAACTTTTCACTTAAGTCAGCTTCTGTCCCAGATGACTGGAGAATAGGCAATGTGATGTAAATTTTTTTTAGAAGGCTTCAGAGGCAATCCTGGCAATTACAGGCTGGTTAAACCTAACTTCAGCACCAGGCAATATCCCTTTTTTTTTTATTGATTTTAATCTTAGGATCAGCCTTAGCATTTGCCATTCCTCACTTGTCCCAAGGCACAAAAAGAGTCCTCTTAACACACGTTACAAGTCTGCATTAGAAATATTTATTTGGTACATGTGCTGGCCACCGCTTCCCACAGCCTCCATTGGCCTGGAGTGGCGAACCGCAGCCAGTGGGAGCCGCGATTTGCCGAACCTGCAGACGTGGCAGGTAAACAAACCAGCCTGGCCCGCCAGGGGCTTTCCCTGAACAAGCGGCAGACCGAATTTAAGAACCACTAGTCTAGTTTACTTGGTCCTGCCTCAGTACAGGGGGCTGGACTTGATGACTTCTTGCTGTCCCTTCCACTCCTACATTTTATGATTCCATGAAAACAGAGAAAATGGAATTAAAACCCAAGAAACAGTTTTCTTAGAATATGTAGATTTACACTTCTTGTGCACTAAATTAGGTAAGGTGTTTTCAGCTCAGTTATAAAGGAAAGATGAATAGCTTACATCTCTTAAAAGCAGACTCCTCTCCACTATCCTTGTGGTCAGGTTGTCAGCATGACATTGTTGTTCAGAGATCAACAATTAGTAACTCTTTCCTGTGTCCAGAGATCTCTCTTGTTGAGCACACTTGTCTCATGTCTCTTTCCCCCTTCTAGGGCCATTATACCAGCTTTCCAAATGGATTTGTGTCCAGTTACCTAAATACACAAGAGAGTTTGGACTTGCTGTTTTGTTTATCATAGAATGTCAGGGTTAGAAGGAACCTCAGGAGGTCATCTAGTCCAACCTCCTGCTCAAAGCAGGACCCATCCCCAGACATACTTTTTGCCCCAGATCCCTAAATGGCCACCTCAAGGATTCAACTCACAACCCTGGGTTTAGCAGGCCAATGCTCAAACCACTGAGCTATGCCTCCCCCTGATGAACCATTGGTGATACAAAGATATTTAACAATTATTACTAGCTGTCTTTCAAAGTCTTAACAACCTAGCTCAGATACTAGCTTTCAGACCCTGAGGCTACCTTGGCTGTTTGTATCCAGATTTGGTCAGACCTCTTGTTGAAATCCCCTTTCTCCAAGGCACATGAATTATAGATAGGTCTCCAGACCCTCGATCACATCTCATTTATAGTGCAGCCATCTTCCTGTAAGTATAAATTTTAACAAGAAATCCAAAATAAAGACTGGTAATCTTTAAAGGCAGCATATCAAGGCCTGAGGTAGCTGGATTTTTTAGGAAAAGGAGAAACAGTCCTCTGAGATACCATGGTCTGTGGTCAAGCCTATGATTATTTCCAGCTACAATAATACTATTGACATGCAATGCATAGATAGGTTACTCCTGGGGGAATTCTGCACCATTGCGCAATGCAGAATTTTGCAGAAATTAATACTATGTGTGCAGAATTTCCTTTCCCCCCCAGAAATGGGCTGCAGTGCTGCTAGCCACCACTAGGGTCCCAGCAGAGCCCAGCTCACACATAGAAGACAGTGCTGAGAGGAGGGAGCTGGGAGCTAGAGACTTCCTGGCAGCTGCCGTTCCAAGCATGCTCTGAGGGAAGGAGAGGGCAGTGTGCAGGAAACTGTGCAAGCCTGGGACTGAGCATCGGGTCGTTTCTCCCCCTGGATCTCTGAGGGGTAAAGGGATGGGTGTTTGGGCTGCAGAGGGCCCATGGCTGGACTCGGAGGGAGGGGATGGTATCTGGGCAAGGGTGGCCCCATGGCTGGCCTCTGGGGGAGGGGAGGTATCTGGGTTAGGGTAACCCTGTAGCTGGGCTCTAGGAGGGAGAAGAGGCCAGAGAAACAGGAACTAGGTTGTCATAAGGGTTTCTTTAACTGTCTGTTCCTGGGGGAATTTTTGTGTGTGTCTGTATTGTTACAGACATACTTGCTGACAGGTATTTTGAAATAAATTACCAACAAAATTGAAACTGGCATGATTATACAGTGTTATTTTGACAAATACAGTTTGCAGAATTTTAAAATTACGTGTGCAGAATTTTTAATTATTTTGGCACAGAATGCCCCCAGGAATAATAGATTTTAAACCAGAATAGCTAAACAATAGGATTGCCTTTAATTTATACTCTCCTTTCAGGCACTTAGCGCTGTGGTGGGAAGAGATCCTTCTTCCCCAGCCCAGGATCTGCCATGGCAGGGAGAGGCACCCCTCTCCTGGCCCCAACCCAGCCCCGGCTTGGACCTGCCACAGACAGGGAAGAGGTGTCCCAGCCCCAACCAGCCCTGGCCTGGACCTGCCGTCGACAAAGAAGAGGCATCCTTCCCTCATCCCCAACCTAGCCTGGCCCTGCCACAGATGGGGAAGAGGTGCCTGTCCCACAGCCCCAGCGCCGGAGCTGCCATGCCGGGGAGAGGCGCCTCTCCCCACCAGTCCAGGTACTGCTGCTTGAAGAGAGAGGTGAAGGGAGTCCTCTCTCCCCACAGTAGCTCCAGGGCAGCCTGCATCCCAAACCTCTCATCCCCAGTCCCACCCCAGAGCCCACACCCCAGGCAGAGCCGCCTCCACCCCAACCCTCTGGTCCAGCCCTGAGCCCCTCATCACTGGCTCCACCTGGATCCCACTCCCCCAGCCAGAGCCCTCACACCCTGCACTTCAATCTTCTGCCGCATCCCTGAGTCCCATCCCACACTCCGAACGTCTCGGCCCACCCCCACCACATGAATTTTGTTCCGTGCACCAATACAGAGGTGATGTGTCACACATCACCTCCGTATTGGTGCACATAACAAAACTCATTCTGCACATGTGTGGCAAAAATTAGAGGGAGCATTGGTAGTAATATAGTTACCAACACTCTCCGCTTCCCACAAACAATTCTCCTCACTGACAGAAAGTTGTGTGTGCATTCTGAGGCGTGTGTGAAATCTCTGCTTGTCCAACCTCATGCATACCCCAGTGAACATATGCACACACAGAAATAGTCACTCGATCTTGGGACAGACACATACGCTTCCACACACACACACCACTTACCCACTATTTCTCTAGTGCCTCCCACCAATGGAATGAAGGGGAATTGGGATTCACTAATGAGAGTCTTCTGTGATTGCCATGGAGTGGCTGGTACTGAAGATACAGGCAGTAGCAGTGTAAATCTTTATTTCCATTAGAGAGCGGGACTCAGTGCAGCAGCAGTGCATATCTGCATTTAGCAACAGTGTGTCACTGAAATTATGCTACATTTGCTCTTTTCTGGGAATAACTGTAGTTGTTTGGGACCTGAGTGGATGACACCCTTGCCTCTCTGGGTACCCTACTAAGCTGTTGCTCCTTTGACACCTGTCAGTGCTGAAGAGCTGACTGCAAGAGCCAGGTAATAATCCATAAAAATTAGCAGCCAGCCTGACAGAGGAGGGGGAAGTACTCAGCTGTGCAGTGCCATGGCTCCATGCTCGCCATGGTGCTACCTCAACAGTCGGGGGCCAGTGTGGTAGGTTAGTGAGAAGGGAACTTGATGCAACTGCTCAGAGTTCCAGAGCAAGGGGTGTTACTATCACCCTGGATGGGTCAGGAACCAGTGGCTGTAGGAAAGTCTTGCATTTTGCTCTGAAAGTCATGAGATATGTTGGCATTCAAATCTCTTGCAGAACTGAGTTCCATGAGTGTGGGCCAGGGCCTGGAAATGCTGTTTCCTCCTTCTCTTGTGTTTGACCCTTGTGATTGACAATTCTTTTCTTCACTGGGCACATAGCTGCTGAGGGCAATCAAGGAAGCCAAGGCTAATCACATGGAATATGTTGAAAAATAAGGGTCTAAGGCAGTGTTTCTCAAGCTTGTTAATATCATGACCCTTCATTCAAAGTCAAAAGTGTTCACAATGCCTTTATAATTATTATATAGTAAGAGTAAAAAAGATAGCACTGATAACAATTATAAGCCTGGAGAGAGAGTGAGTGAGTGTATGTGTGTGTGTGTTTTGAAAAGCTAACAGAGAATATTTGACCTTGAAGGTAAGGATAAGGGTATGCAGGGAGTGGAGAAATCAAGAGTTTTCTTTCCTTCAGATTGTAATAACATTTTCAACACTTCACAGCCCTCTGCCTGCCTTTCTTGACCTCCCTGGAGGTTGCAATCCACCAGTTGACAAACCCCAGTTAAAGAGTACTCAAATGGGCACTTAAGCACAGATATATCCATGCTGGTCACCACAACCCCCCCATTGAGACCCCAGATGAAGTCTTTGCATTTTGTTAAAAAATTGGGGTAGGTATTCTTGGATTAACTGAAATTGCTTTAAGTGATTAATGCACAAAAAAGCTAGTGCTATAACTTATTGTGAAGCGAATGAATATGCTACACAAATGTAAAGACTACACTCAGTGGGAAGGCAGGCCTTGAACATAATGAATGGATTAACTATCAAAATAACAGCTACAATTTAAATGTCGCTTCAAAGTTAAGGACTTGATACTGCAAACTTTTGCCCACTGGACCAGTTCTTACTCACAAGTCATCTCATTTATCCTCTGTGAACTGATCTAGTTCTTTTTTTAACCTTGTTATAGTTTTGGTCTTCACAACGTCTCCTGGCAGCAAGTTCTACAGGTTAACTGTGCCTTGTGTGAAGAAGTACTTCCTTTTGTTTGTTTAAAACCTGCTGCCTATTAATTTCATTGGGTGACCTCTGGTTTTTGTGTTATGTGAAAAAGTAATTACCACTTCCGTATTCACTTTCTCCACACCAATCACAATTGTATAGACCTCTATCATATCCCCCCCTTAGTCATCTCTTTTCCGAGCTGAAAAGTCCCAGTCTTTTTTATCTCCTCTCACACAGAAGCTGTTCTATACCCTTAATCATTTTTGTTGCCCTTCTCTGTACCTTTTCCAATTCTAATATCTTTTTTGAGATGGGATGACCAGAACTGCACACAGTATTCAAAGTGTGGGTATAACATGGATTTCTATAGTGGCATTACGATATTTTGTCTTATTAGCCATCTCTTTCCTAATAGTTCTTAACATTCTGTTAGCCTTTTTGACTTCCACTGCACATTGAGTGGGTGTTTTCAGAGAACTATTCACAATGACTCCAAAATCTTTCTTGAGTTGTAACAGCTAATTTAGACTCCACCATTTTGTATGTATAATTGGGATTGTTTTACAATGTGTATTACTTTGCATTTATCAACGCTGAATTGCCTCTGCCATATTGTTGCCCAGTTACCCGGTACACTGCTCCCTAACGTTGTCGTGTTCTGGTACCAGTTATGGACTGGCTGTAGATCTTCCATCTTAGTAAGGTACACACCAGATGCGTTCATCATGAGGTTCTTTAGTACTCTGGCAAGTATGGCTGAGGTTCATTTAAATAAGATATTTTAAACACAGCACTACCTACTAGCTGAACTGCATAATACAGGTTAGCATGCCATTATATTTCCCCCAATTTACAATATTTACATTATCATGCTATCTTTCAATGTCAGTATATATCAGTCTGTCTCTGAATCATAAAGGTGTTCTAATTACATGAACCAGGAGAATAACAACTTGGTTATCTGGCTGTCCGTGAGTTGCGCTGACTGGCTGTGGTTGGAGCAGTGGGCCACACGGATGTGCTGGCCGCTGCTTCCCACAGCTCCCGTTGGCTGGGAACAGTGAACCGAGGCCACTGGGAGCTGCAGGCAGCCATGCCTGCAGACAGTCAATGGAAACAAAATGTCTCTCAGCCCACCAGTGGGTTACCCTGATGGGACGCGTGCCGAAAGTTGTTGACCCTGGTTCTAGAGTCTTTGAGTTATCATCTGCTTCTTTTTCTGCATCTGGCAGTTGTAGAGTTTACTCTGTTGATTGTTCTTTTTGATGAACAAACTGTAGATGTCAACAGTTTCTGCTGAACTCTCCATTGTCAGTCTCAATCACATACGATTTGAGCACTGAATTTTTTCTTTATGACAGCTGGAGTTGTCCATCCTTTTTCTCTATCTAGTCTGACACCAGGTTCTAGACCCAGCAGTTCTCTGAGTGATGTCTGTTGCAAGAATATTAATAAGCTCTTCTAGCCCTCTTATCTGACTCAGCAATTCTCATCATGTCTGACCACCTTGAAGAGATATTCTTGTTCAAAGTTGGAACAGTAGTTCTGAGTTATCTTCCCATGAGGAGCTATGCTGGACTATATGCTATTGGTGTTGATCTGAAACTGAGAAGAGCAGGGCATAGATCATCCTGCTGTAGGATTTTCTTGCATAACTGCAAGCTCTCTCAGCCTCTCCAGTCACTTGTGGATAATTTGTTCAGAATTATTTAAATTCTCTTGCAGTGAACTAGGGTCCATTGTCCGTCACTACTTTTTCTGGAATACTGAAGCAAGCAAAAGTTTCTCAATAACACTGTGATTTGTTATGTATTTCAAGTACACTACTTCTGTATACCTGGAAAACATCCATAAAGCCCAAATAATGATGTCCTCTCAATTCGCATAAATCTACAGGTAGGCTTTTCCAAGGTCTCTCTCTCCAGCAACCATACAACATAAACACTAACCAAGGAACCTATCCTTGCAACAAAGCCCGATGCCAACTCCGTCCACATATCTGTTCAAGTGACACCATCATGGGACCTAACCACATCAGCCACGCCATCAGGGGCTCGTTCACCTGCACATCTACCAACGTGATATATGCCATCATGTGCCAGCAATGTCCCTCTGCCATGTATATTGGCCAGACCGGACAGTCTCTACGCAAAAGAATAAATGGACACAAATCTGACATCAGGAATCATAACATTCAAAAACCAGTGGGAGAACACTTCAACCTCTCTAACCACTCAGTGACAGACTTGAAGGTGGCAATTTTGCAACAAAAAAACTTCAAAAACAGACTCCAAAGAGAGACTGCTGAACTTGAATTAATATGCAAATTAGATACAATTAACTCAGGCCTAAACAGAGACTGGGAATGGTTGGGTCATTAGACTAATTGAATCTATTTCCCTATGTTAAGTTCTCCTCACACCTTCTATGAGTCATCTTAATTAGCACTTCAAAAGTTTTTTTTTTTCTCCTGCTACTGATAGCTCATCTCAATTGATTAGACTCTTTCTGTTGGTATGCATACTTCCATCTTTTCATGTTCTCTGTATGTATAAATATCTCCTGTCTGTGTGTTCCATTCTGTGCATCCGAAGAAGTGAGCTGTAGCTCATGAAAGCTCATGCTGAAATAAATTTGTCAGTTAATAAGATGCCACAAGTACTCCTGTTCTTTTTCCTCTCCATTAGGGTTGTTTTGTATTCTGTATGGTTTAGCATTGCAAACAAGCTTCACAAAGAGACAATGTGAAATACTGCTTCCAGTCTTTTGTCTTTATTCACAGCCAGGGGCTCTCTGACTTAGGTTCCTTTTCATTTTCAAGTGGATTTGGGGTTTCTAGTTTTATCTTCAATGGTTTTCCATTGACTTTTCTGGATTGATGCAATGGTGGCTAATTGAACAATACACTATGTAATCAGCTAGCCCGGAAGGGGTGACAATTCTCTCCTTAAATGGGCCTTCACTGAAACATAGGATTCCCTGGTGACTCACTTTCACTCCAAGACTATAGGGGCATAATTTTCAATATAGTTAAACTATTCCTTAAACGTTACCCATACACACAATTCACAATGATTATGAATATCAATAAGTTATAAGCTTTCATTAGAGACCTCACAAGCTACCCTTTATGGATAGATACTGTGAAAGCAGTATAGTATGTGTAGTGGGTTTGTCAAGTCTGAGACAGGAGCTGCTTGTAAAGAACAGTGAATCCTTAGCCAGTTGACACCAGTGGGCCTCCGTGTCACACTGAACAGAGCTTGGGAAAGGCTGAAGAGCTGTGCCCAGCTTGAAACTTGAAGACAGATGGACCTCATGGAATAGTAGGCTTTATTTTGAGTTTATGTTATGTTAATAAACCAGACCCCAAGAAGCGGCCTTATTGGACACAAGCTTTTGTCATTGAGAAGAAGACTGAGTGAATTGGAACCTGAGGCAGGGTGCTGCAGAGATACCCCAGACCTTGATGGGATATTTAGGAGGTGGCTGACTCTGGTACAAACAGTATTGTACACAAAGCATGGGGGGAGGGGAATTATATGGAATGCTGATGAATTTTAAATTGTTAGGTGACTACAAAGTGGAAGCACACAGGGAAAATGTGCAAAGACAGATAGAGCTCAATTATTTAATTTCAAATAGTGTTTGTGTACAGATGGAGATATTCCAGAGCTGGAGAAATTAGAATGTCAAACACGCTTCCCAAGTGAATGTTGATTTATTAGTGAAACATCTTTTTCCACATCAGTAGGAACTAACCTTACCCACACCAGCCTTACATGTTCCATTTTCAACCTTCACATCTCCTTGGCAGAGCACATGTAGAGACTCACTGTAGTTCCACCGCATGTCCATTCCAATAAAAGGGATGAAGCAGATAGATTGTCTTTATGGGTCTGGCTATCCCCACATGTGCTGCTGTAGTAATTAGGCCTGTACCCGTCGCCAGAGAGAACACTGCTCCAAGTAAATATGAATTGGGAGAAATTCTTCAGGTCCCTTTCTAATAGGAAATGGCTGATGGTAATTTCCAAACTGTTACTTGCAGCATGGGTCCTACAAACATAGCACAGTACCAGGAACTTCGCTTAGCCATGCTTAGGTCCAATTAAAGGCAAATCAGTAGCTCTCACATAAACAATAACTCTGTATAAACTATAAGGATGCCCAAAGAGTCCCTGAGGGAACATGGATAGAGCCTCAAAGTAGCTATGGAGGAACATTTTCTTACAATTGCAAGGGTTAAAGGCAACCTAAATTAGTCATTGGTGACAGTATTAATCTACCATTGTTCTTCTTCAGCCATGTAATGGTCAGATTATTTTTGGGGCACCTGGATTTGCCATATGCCCTTTGTTAGACACAAAGTCTTTACTGGTCAATATTGGAATGTGTCACACTCATTATAATTTAAATGGTGTACAAAATTTGCAGTTAAACATCTATAATCCTCAGGGCTGTGGAATATGGCTGCCGATATCCGGAGAGGTTGGATTTGGCTAGATTGTCTGGTGGGTGGGACTGGTGAAAAAAAGCATAGAATTTGACATGTGGGAGAACCAGGGTTACATAGATGGAACAACCTTAAAGGAGTCCTGGGTCAGGGTGGCATGGCACAGGTTCTATCTGCCAACAAATCTATACATTATAAAACAAAACCAAAGCTACCTACTTTAACACAGATTCCAGCTTACCTCAAAACAGCCTTCAAGTTTCCTTTTCTCCCATTAATTCAATGGAGAAGTGAATTTATTGTTTTCTTAATTTACTATCAGGCATTAGGATGGCAGCTTCCAGTTTCTGAGGTAGGCTCATTTGCCATCATATGAATCACTAGTCTTCAACAGAGATTTCTTTAATATTTTATAGTGGGATTTTTTTACTTGTAAATTGCAGAAATAATTCACCTATGAAAGATGTGGTGATAAATGGCTCTTATAAAGAGAACATCTGAAAACCTGTCCACTTCATGCCAAGTATCTAAAAAGCAGCCAAACTCTCTTGAAAATTGGCCTAAATGGGCCACCCCTGCCTCTGTAGTGTAAAGCTGGACACAGTAGAAATACTGCCCTCCAGATGCTGATACTTTTTAATTTTGTGAGATTCATAGAGGAGCCATAGAAATACGGCTCTTATTTTATGTAATATTTAAGCAAAAGACTTGACCCATTCACTTCTGAGAAGTAAGAATGTGAAACCACTTTAATCACTGTCGGTGCTAGACAATCTGACTTTTGTCTTCAGAGCGGCTCTGGTGAGTGAAAGTGTGTTTTGTGTCTAAAGATTACCCTGTACAGTACAGAAGTTAGAATGCTTTAGCATTGTGTAGAGTCCTGAGGGATATGAAGGGAAGTTTATAGCTAGGGATACCATTTCCCAAGGACTTTAAGGCTGTTTCTACTGAGTGGATCCAATATTTTAAATTTAAAGATTCAAGGATAGATAGCAAGTTATTTACAAGCCAGGTGGGGTAGGAGGAAAAATGCAGCCAGGAGTTCCACACATTGCAGTTCTGGTGATATAGTTCTTACTATAGTATAGGGATTCTCAAACTGGGGGTCGGGACCCCTTAGGGGGTTGCGAGGTTATTATATGGGGGTTTGCAAGCTATCAGCCTGCACCCTAAACCCCGCTTTGCATCCAGCATTTATAATGGTGTTAAATATAGACGTTTCCTGACTTACGCAAGCGTTCCATTCCAGAATGCCTTCCGTAAGTTGAATTTTGCGTAAGTTGGAGACATATATCTGACAATTATGCAAAAAAAACCCAAATAAAAATAAAACCCACTTATGGAACTTTTTCCGTAAGTGTGAGTTTGTGTAAGTTGGGTTTGCGTAACCCGGGGAGCGTCTGTATATAAAAAAGTGTTTTTAATTTATAAGGAGGGTCGCTCTCAGAGGCTTGGTATGTGAAAGGAGTCCCAGTACAAAAGTTTGAGAACCATTGCTATAGTATTTAGCAAGTAACTATATCTGCCATATGCAGTCATATGGAATTAGTCTGGAGTGAATGAATGGAATCATAAATGTAGGTATACGCAGTGCTATCTTCAAAGACCATTGGAGAGTATCATTGGTATTATTTTATAAACTTTTTCTTTTGCACAAAGACGTGCGGGCATTATATATAAGATCCAAGCAGAATTCCTCTATGCTAAATTTTGGGACTTCTCTATTATTACTACAGTCTGGAATAAATTCAACATAGCAGCAGTATTATATGGTGTCTGTATTCATAATAACCAAGGCATAATAGTTTTCATTATAAAGATCTGAGGGTTTTATGAGGTGAGAGTTAAAATCATAATTTACAAATGGGCTAAATTAGTTTGGCATAATGAAGTTCCCTGAAGATGAATTTGATTTCCTATGAAAAAATGCCTACAGAATTTGCAGAACTTGAATCCTAGGTACCTCAATTATTTGCTTTTCTCACTGGCCAACCCAAATTTATGACAATGAAGATTTAAGATTCATAATTATTCATGCAGTAAGCAACAGCAATGCATGTCTGGTTGGTGTGAGTTTGTCAGTACCATCCCATCAGGATCTGTGACTTGACTAGAGTTATATATGTTGTCACCATCATTTAATACAGATTAGCTCTGGATTGCAGCTGAAACAGTAACTTGTACACTCATACTTATAAACTTGTATGGTGGGAGTTGAGACTAATCAATTATTCCACCAAGGACCTTAGCAGAATTTGTGCACATGCCTCTACTAGTGAAAGAGTGGCACATTAATCTATTTCTCTTTTCAATTTGACCTATTTAGAGACATTGAAAATGAATTAAAGAAAGCATTAAAAACAAGAGGCAGAGCAAGCAGCACAGTTCATTTCTTAGACTTAAAGGGCTTTACAATTCAGTATCAAGGATAAACATACTGTACTCTACATATGAATTGCATAATGTATGTGTTTTTCTTTTGTTATTTTGTACTATATGAAATGTGGCATTCGCAGGATTTTTTTTTCTGTTCTAATTCGATGACACAAAATCCAGTATCCCTGAGGTAAGGTTAAACAGGAGCTTGTATAGGCGGAGTTGAAATTCAGGCACTGCAGATATAATCCATCTCCCTGACACATGCAGTGCTTCATTGTGAGACTGCCAGACACAGTCTGCTGAGATGAGAATGTCACAGAATACCAAACTAGGGGAGATGGAGTTTTGTTCATTGTTACTTTAATCTGTGAATATCCATCTAAAGATCTATATGTAAAGCTATGGGTAGACAGAAATATAAATAGATGTAGTTTCTAACACAGAAACAATCAGAGGAGAGAATATAACATATGCTAGATGCCCAGAACTACCTGAAATAGTTAATCGGGGTAATTGCTTCCATTTACAGCAATTTTTTTGTGCAGATGCTGAGTCACCGCTTCAGCTGTCTAGCAAAGACCAGTGACTTGTCTGCCTCTACCAATGATTTCTGAACTTAAATGATAGAGAGCCTAAAAGAAAAGAGTGCATTGTCATCAGGAGGGGATAGATGCTGTATCACAGAGGGAAAACGGCTACTTTGTATTTTCCAGATGCTACCAGTGTTTTGATTACTATCCAGCTACTCCCATTCCCATATGCATATAAGGTTCCAAAGGAAAGAAAATCAGCAACTAAGCAATAGTCTAGGTAGTTAAGGCTCTACAATAAATAACCAGCTGCCACAGTGTCTGAGGTTTTTTTCTCCAGCAGGAGGCAAAGATGCATGACAGCATCAAGATAAATTATTGTTATTAATCACTACTTGAGCTTATATTTCACCTAGGATTTCAAAATATTTTGCAAATGTAGAACCCATTCCTGCAGGATATTGACCACTTCCAGACAATGGCTGAGCACCTTGCAGGATCAGGCCTTATGCACAGGTAGACTCTCGCCCATCACTAAAATATAGTCCCTGCTGTGGTGAAAAGCAAGAGCTGTTATATAGTGCACTGCAACATCACACAGCAGTTCAGAACAGGAAGTGACATATACTTTACCTTACCCAGGCAGAGCTACAGGAGGAATTCAGGTAGACAGAATGTACCTAAATTGGAGTTTGGCCAGGACAACAGGGAAACTATATGCCATGGGAGTTAGTATTCATTTGACTTCTATCGTGCACACATCAGGCTTCCCTTGGCTCTACTTACTATCCTGCAAATACCCTAGTCCTCCGTGCAGCCTCGCCTCCAACATGAAGGTTTACTCACCAAAAACTGGGCTTTACTTCCATGTGATCACCCTCTCCCAATCCAGCACATTGTGATATCCTAAATGAAACTCAGCATCTGAACTCCTCTCAGTTTTAACTCGGTTTCCCCCCATGCTACCTACTTTACTCTGGCAATTCTCCCTTCTGCATTGACTCTCCCTTTACTTCTCTCCCATCACCCCATTTTCCAAGTGCTCCATTTGCTGGTTGCTCCAGAGGTCTGGGGAAGGGGAGGTGACTGGAGAGGACTGTTGGGGTAACCTGTATGTGAGGTACTTCTTTGGCAACAGGAAACATGAAGAGAAGGACTGAGGTGAGTGGGAAGATCAATGGCTTAAAGGCATAATCAGCCAAACATATACCCTGCTTGCCAGCATCCGTTTCCATGATGTTAGGACTTGCTGGTGGGGTACACACATGGGAGCACTATCTGTTCTCTGCTGCCTCTCTTTGCTGCTTGTGCATTAATGGCCTCCTCTCAGCTGTGTGAGTCTGTGAGAGACTAGAGAAGATGTGGGGATGCAGTACTCATCTGTGACTGTTTGGGGACAGCTGCCTTAAAAGATGAGGGCAGAAGCAGATGGGAGGCTAGGGACTGGGGCGATTGTGAGGTTCCTTTCACTCAGTTACTCTGGAAAAGAACATTTTTGCAGGGAGGAGTGAAGATCATCATCATGGTGAAAGAAAGTAATGGAGATAGAAAGAGAGAGAAAATTCTCTACACTGCCAGTGGCTGTGCCCAGACATGGGATTTCTTGTGACCATATGTGGTTTAAGATCTGTTTTATATCTCATCTGAAGAAAAGCATCTCTGCAAATACTGTCTTTAAACCCATGATGTTGTATACATGCAGTACCAAGTAAGAACAAAGAGCAGCACTTCCTGTACCACTAAGATACCTTAGAAGTCACCCTCCTGGCCTGATCATATTATGAAAGCAGATGAGGTCAGAGCACAAGTACCTTCAGCAAGCATCTATATACTCATATAGCCACAGATGGAAGGAGCCACTGTGATAGGAATATACTTCAATAATTTTGTATATATTTCAGTGACTTGTTCTTTATTCTTAGTTCTACGTTTGAGGAAAAGATTTGGATTAAATAAGAACCAACTTGAACTTTTGCCTAAGTCTGAAAACAGAACCTCTTTAATAAATTGAAAAAAACAAGTAGAAATTAAAATATATTTTTTTCTTTTTGCATCTCTACACTTCCTGACTTTGGCAAGATGTGGAAGGGCAATAATACAACAAGAAGAATCTATCTGTGTGATATTCTTAACCAACTGAAACCAAGTAATATTGGAATCACATAAGAAAGCTTAACTTTTTTTGCAAGATTTCCATTTCAGTTTGCAGACCAAAGTAGTTAAGATAAGCATCCATACTTTTAGAGAGGAGATTGCTTTAGCTGGAATTTGACAAGCATAAATGGTATAATCGTCCGCTAGATTTTTTTAGTTTTTCTTGGGTCTGCAAAAAATGTTCTTTGTATTTTCTGAGGTTTTATTTCTTGGTTGAGGAAGAGAAAAAATGTACAGTAATATTTATACTTATACTTCTTTGCATAAGAAGATCTCAGAGCACTTTGTAACCATTAAGGACCAGTGATGGTCAAAACCTTCCAAATTTTGATAATTTTAATGAAAAAAGGGACATATCGTGCAAGAAAAATATACATGAAAAATTACTCCCATTTTTTGACCAGCTCTATTACTGAAATAAATGTACCATCTTTCTTGTAAGGTAAATTTTATTCCTGTTCTACAGATGGGAAACTATGACACAAAAAGGTTAAGACTTAAATTGTCCAAAGTGAGCACTGTCGTCAAATGGGAGCATGAGTGCTCACTATCTCCCCAGATTGGACCTGATGGCCAAACTTTTCTTGTGTTCTAAAGTTAGACCCATAAATTAATGTTAAGGCCACAATCTGGCACTTAAGCATGTGTTTAACTATACTTATGTGGATAGTTTCGTTAAAGTCAACAACATCAGTGCAAAAGAAAGTTATGGAGAAATGTGTCCCTTTCATCCTCCATCCACAGTGATCGTGCCCACTCATGGGATCTCTTATGATGTCAATAAGAATACTGATGTGAGCAGAGATATCTACATGCTTCAGTGTGTGCTGCAACATCAGGTCCTTAAATACCTATGCAAGTGGCCTCCAGGTTTGATTAGCTGAGCATCCACAAATCCATAAGAAGTAAATGGCAGCTGTGGGCACCTCTGAAAAGCAAGCCTTTTATTTAGTTGTCTAAATATATCTTTAGGTGCCTAACTGGGGGCATCCAGGCTTGAAAAGATTTGCATAGTTCTCTAAAGTTGGTCACACAGTTTTAGAAGCCATGAAAATTTAGGGCTAAAATACTTCTACATGGTAACAAAAATCTGTGGCAGAACTGGGAATAGAATTCAGATCTCCTGGCTTCTAACCCTATGCTTTAACTACAAGACCATCTGAGTTCTCACATTAGACCATATTATTGAAGTTTAATAGCACAGGGGCTTTGTCTCAAATTGGTAGTCCTATGCTACTACCATATTGCTTGTCAGGAGGTAGAGAATCTATTGTGAATTCCTGGCACTCTACTGATATAAACCAAGCTGCTGGCAGGGCTGAGATAGGTTTGGGCATACAGATTCCTTAAGTAGCTGCAAGGCAGAAGTGGAAAGTGATGGGATCAAAACATTGAGTAGTATGAAGGTTTTGTGACCATTAAGCATACATGGGTTTGGGGGAGCGGGCTGGGGATGGGGAGTGTTGGTATGTTGGCATTACGAGTACTAGTAGGGTTGAGTGTAAAAAAAAAGTATGATTGTTTATTGTGGAGGTGTAATCTGTGATATTTTTGTCTATTTATTCTTTGCATTACCTTGTGGGGAATGTGATGCATGGTTCTACTCTACTCTGGTGATTTTTTTGAGTTTTTTTTCTGCACCCTGTTCAGATTATGTGCACATTTATTTCTTTGGTGGAGAATCTCATATTGTAACTTTATGGGAATTCCCAGCTGTATTTTATCAAATAACCTGTATTGTGAGTTCAAGTTCAATATCGCTGTCATTCCTTGTGGAAAAAGGTCTGTCTATTATAGACTTCATGTAGCTGAATATTGTCTGCCCTCCACAGAGACACTCTTCATCATACAAACAAGCTGTTCTGTGTGGGCAGACTCCAGCACCTGTATAGGACAGATAAGAGACAGAGCCATCCCTTGGGTTCAGCAGATCAGGGTGACCACCCCGGGTCCTGCACTTTGGTGGGCCCTGCGCTTCGATAAAATCATGAGGAAGTGGGCAAGGAGGTGAGGCAAGAGGCAAGCGGGAAAACAGGGAGGTGAGCAGCAGGCAGAAAAGGGGTGAGGAGGCAGGCAGGCGGATGGCGAGGAGGAGAACAGCAGGCGGGCGAGTAGGGGGGTAAGGAGGCGAGCAGTGGCCACCCCCTACCAGAACCTCCCGCTCCCCCCAGTGCCTCCTGCCCACCAATCAGTGCCTTCCCGCCCTCTCAGCGTCTACCGCCTGCTGTGGATCAGATGTTTCGCGGCGTCAGGAGGCGCTGGGGAGGAGGGGAAAGGAGCGAGAGCACAGTGCGCTTGGCGGAAGGGAAGAACTGGGCAGGGAAAAGGTGAGGTGGGGAAGAGGTGGAGCGGGGTGTAGCAGGGGTGGGAAGAAGCAGGGTGAGGAAAAGCAGGGCAGGGTTTTGGGAGAAGGAGTGGAGTGGAGGTGGATCCTGGGCAGAGCTGGGAGGGAGCATCCCCTGGCAGATTAGAAATTTAGCACCTATGTCCTGGGCCCCGCATTTCCCTAGAGATGGCCCTGATAAGAGAACATGCTTTTTAGTCTGAAGAGGCATCACTAGAAGATTCTTTGGAGAATCAGGCACCCCTGCTAAACTGGCTATACTCCTTCTAGTCAATGCCGTTCACTTTTGGAGCTGCAGCAGTCCACCTTCTCTCAAGACTTGTAACTCACTTTGCAGGCACTTTGCACCACCACAACTGTTCCCCCAGCAGGATTTTCATTAGTAGGGTTTACTGAGGAATACACCAATGGTGAATTTTGCCCATAGTTTTAAAAACACTTTAGCATTCTCCTAGATGAAAGAACTCTGAAAATATAATGGTCTTATTAATAACAAACAGCATGTGAAAATGAAACCTAGACACTCAAATACACTACTTACTTTCCATTGCTCATGACCTGGGTAAATAAGCAAAGAGAATTCTACCTTTACTTGTCAAAGGTCATAGGGAATTCTGCCATATGTTTTTATGGAATATTTCATGCACAGTAATTGATATTCCCGGAAAGTGCTAAATGATTTTTGCTTTCAACATATTGTTTGGTATGCATACTGAATAACTCTAAGGCCAATGTAAATCTAAGAAATATTGCAGGAATGTAGCATAATCATACAGATGAGTTACAATAAACTCTTTCTTCAGAGTGAAGTTAATTGCTGAAGCCGTGTGCTTCTAGGGTGTGCGCCAAAGCTCAGTGAAGGCAGTTGGAAACTTTCCAGTGATTTCAGTGGGCTTTGGATCCTGGCCTTTGACTCTTCCTTTATCAGCCTGTTGCAAATACAAATTAACCAGAATTCAGAGATATCACTAAGGATATTTTTGTGAAGCTCTTATAAACTCCAGTGCATTTCCTGACTTCACAAGGGGGCGTGGTCAGCAGTTTGCAGGATGGGGCCAATACAGTTGGAGAGTAATCTGCTCTCTCTTTATGAACTAGTGCCCTGCCCAAGCAGTGTCTCTCTTGCTCTTCTGGGTCAGTGCAGCTCTGCACCTCCCCATACACACACATACCATTCTCCAGCCCATAATGTGATACATTGGTGTTGCATATGTATACTTCTTCATGTGCTGTATACACTCCTAAACGGAATGGAAAACAGGCCTGCCCTGATTGTTTTGTGGGATTTGTTGCCTATCATCAATCTGTACGTTAAGTATAAAAACTACCAAAACCCTCATTCTATTTAGATGATTAATCAAAAATACAGTATTAATGCTCAGCAGGATTACTTACTAGATTATAATTGAAACTGACAGTGTAATTTTAACTAGGACAGTGTCCAAAGGCTTGGATTTTTATCATGAGAAGAATACAAATCTGCATGAACCCAACTAGAAGTAGTCTCTTTTTTTAATTACTGTATATAAATAAATATCTTGAATATCATCTGTTGGGAGTATTACATATATAGGTTATTTTTAAAGCACTAAAATCAAGTAGTAGTACAATTCCTGAAACATTTTTGTAGCTGATACAAATTGGAGTGTGGATGGATGTATGTGTGTGGAGGGGGTGGGGGGTGTATGGTCTCCAAGTGTCTCCCAGTCCCACCCGCTTTGCATTTGCCTGTGGCCCAGGCTGGAAAAGTCTCCATTCTGGACCAGTTGCCATCTATTTAGAGATTTCTAACATTTTATTTTCCCTCTGAAGACTGTACAGGACTCAATTTACTAAGGTAGTCTCTCTTTTTACAGAGAAAAATGAAGAATAGTTCCCACAAAACAAGTAAAAACTCTCTAAAACATGTCTAAAATAGTCTGCAAAAAAAACCTTTGTGTCACAAATAGAATATGTGAAAGCATAATGCACTCAGACCAAACGTGTGCTTAAAAAATTACAATGCTCCAACATTATGTATTGTTTATATTGTCAAGTGCCTGGGGACTGGATCTGGACCTAGATCAGTACATGGCTCTGCCACTGCCTTACTATGTGATCCTGAGCAAGTCACATCCCCTTTCTATGTCCCTATTTCCACTCCCATCTTTTGCTGCTTCTATTTAGATTCTAAGATGTTCAGAGGGACTTGTACCTACAATGGACCCTAGTCCCTCTTGAGGCCTCTGTGGGTTACTCTAATATATACAATAAAATGAGTGTATTTCAACTTAATTTTTTTTTTTTTTTTTTTTTTGCTATGATCCCTTGCTCAGGCAAAACTGCCACTAGAAACCGAAACCTGCAAGTCTCCCTTTTTTAAAAATGTATTAACTACCTCTTCCACTAGTATGCTATTGAAAACTAATAGCTTCATGACATTGCAATGGAGAGTGTGTCACAGTGGTAGAGGAGGAAGGTGTGTGTGTGTGTGTGTGTGTGTGTGTGTGTGTGTGTGTGAGAGAGAGAGAGAGAGAGAACACATGCGTGCGCGCGCACGTGCTGCCCGGGGAAGTTATTTTAACAGAAACAATATTTGGGAAAGAATAGAAGGGCAAAGACAAAGCATCAGCCTCGCTGCTCTGTGGGTTTGAAGCAGCTGTTCTGTCACATGAGCCAACGGCAGCCAAGGCTAGTTGACTCAGAGGAATTCTGTCATAATTATCCAGACTCATTATGAACCTCACCTGGTTTTAATTTAGTAATATCACTTACTGAATATTTTTTCCATGATATGATTTATGTATGGTGAGTGTAAGTACGGCGGGGATTCATGTAGGGGCATCTGACTCTTTCTCCACCTCATTTTCCCCCTCCTATCTTATTATGTGAAATTCCTGCAGACATACCAATCACAACCACATGAATACCAAAAGAATTTAGCATCATGTTTTTAAAATAAATGCCAAGAGAAGCAATAATGACTTGCTGCTTACTGTAAAGTGTTGCCAGCTTAATTATTTGTCCTACTCTGAAGGTTTACATGGGATTCTTGCCAAGATCTTAAGAAGTCTAGCAGCAGTACAGTATGCACAACATACTTCATATACTTACTCCCTTTCTCTCTCACTTGTTTCTGTGAATCACACCTTTCACTATATGCAAGATTTCCATGCACAATGCTCTGAAGCACATTACTTCCGAAAATGCTACTGAATCTTAGTGTAGTAACAGTCTAGCTATATAACGAACTTCTTTGGAGCATAACATAAAACTGTGAGCTGTGTTTTTTTGCACTGTCAATTACAATATTTTGTTTAAAATCAGATACTGACTGGCTTTTATTCAGTCATTACTGGTGTTTTGTTTTATATTTGCCAATACGTTATTTTGGGGGTAGTCTTGTCAAAAGATCAAGTACATTTTAGCAACGGGAAAAGGAGCCAAATCAGTTTATATACAAAATATGATACACATTATAACATTTATTAAACCTAAGAAAAGCAAATGAATTCAGAGCTAAAGCTTGGCATCCCATTCTTAACCCATCCTACTGTATCAGGGAACTGCAAGGGATTTTGGACATGTGCAGCTGCAGCACCAGTTTATAGAAAAAGGAGTTTAGATTAAGTGGCAACTTTAACTATGGATGTTGTTTTGTTTTTAGAAGACTGTTAGCCCTTCATTTTTCCATTAACATTGTTTATGTAGTCTACTGGAGATAAGGTTTATCTGGGGGCCTATGCTCTCAGGTAATAACTATGTGAGAAACATCTTCTTTCCAGTAAGGATGGATTTTCAACACATTATAAATCTTACATTACGAATGTCCACTACCGTCCGTCTAAGGGGCCTGCTGCAGTTAACTATTGAAGTAAATGGGAATTCAGAAAGCTGCTGTGCAGCCACAGTACACATCTTCAGATTTAATCCTTGCCTTATTAAGAAGGAGGAGGAATTAAACTAACCAAACCAAACCAAGCCACCTCAACTTTAGGTACAAATACCAAAGTGACTAGAGTATTTTTGATAAACTCTTTGCTTAACACGTTTTTGTTTTTCAAATTAACTATTTAGTTGTGAAAAGGAGTCTCATTAATAGCATTCCCTTCTTCCTACCAATGATTATGAGCCTGATCCAAAGAATTCGATTGGCTTCAAGAGGGTTTGCATCAGGCCCAGTGAAAGAATCCAGCTTACTGTGGGGCAAATTGTGGAGACCTTACTCACACGGGTGAGTATACACTCACAGAAGTAGTCACATGGAAGATAACAGGACTACTCATGTAAGAAACTGCTCATCAGTGGGATTAAGGGAGATCTGGCCCCATGGAGCTATATTTCTCCAGCCATAGAATATATATACCTTATGGCAATGGGACATAAGCAGAAACAAACAGATGTTGAGGGTGCTTGGCACTTGCCAGGATCAAGCCTATAGACTTCATTGGGAGCTGTAGATGCGAAGCACCTCCCAGAAGGAGAGCCCAAAAATATAGATTTTTGCTTGTTGGGTTGAAGACATGCTGCTCCTCAACTTGAGCGCACATGAAGGTTTTATTAATTCTCCAAAGGGGAAAAACAAAAGCGGCTAAAGGGAAGAATACCAAAGACAATCACATTGCCAAAAAGTTTTTTATTTTAAGCACATGTTTCTGGAGGGATGTGAACTTTAGGGGATGTTTGGTTTGTACAGCTAAAAGATCAGCATTAGATCTATTTTCTTTTTTCTATTTCATGTTATGTACAGTTCAGTGGTTGCCATTAAAATCTTTACAATTGCTGTTGGCACGTTATTCGTCTTACCGCTATTCTAAGTCTGGGGAACACTGCGGTAATATTAATTAAGCACAAGGAAAATTTGTAAAGATTTTAATAGTTACCACTGCACACGACTGACTCAGATTCATTCAACGAATCCTTCAAAAACAATTCCCCATTACAATCAATTGCTATGGCAGGGGACTACAGGAAAGAGCTGCACTTTGTCCCTCTCCTTTTGGTACTACAACATCTCTGGTACTGGCATTTCCTTGCATCAGCTATGTGTTTGTTCTAAAAGGCCTACAGACCAACTGTTGTTTAATGTATGGTTTTTTTAATCACAATGTAATTTATGGAATTTCTGTAAAGGGGAAAATATTGTAGAATAAGAGCAATGCATGTCCTACAAATTAACCAACCAAAATAGCAGACAGGGCAGATATATGTTAACAAAAAAAAAAAAATTCAAAAATAGTCACCCCCCTTCCACCTCTCTCTCTCTTTCTCTCTCTCTCTCTGTAGATTGTTACTTTAAGAACAACCCTGAGCAACAGGTAATGTATAAACTGCTCCACCCCGTGAATAACCCAAGAGGCATGATGACTCAAAGACCCCCTTCTGAGTCATATTTCCTACCCTGCTTCCTCCTTGTGGGAAAAAGGAAGGCTAGTGACTTACTGCAAGACCATAACAACAATGGATTAGGACACCCCCTCTCCCTGCCCGCATCTCCCTCCTAGATAGGATCTGTGAGTAAGGAGGTGGAAATAAGGCTCCATCCACTCTCTGCCTGCCTCCCATTCACTTGCTCTGGGAAAGGAGTAAGTGAGCAAGAGCTGTGCTGACTCCTACATACCTGGACCGAAGGAGTGAAATCTTGATCCTATTGAAGTCAATGGCAGAACTTTCACTGATTCCATGATTTCACTCATGGATTTTTCCCCCTTAGTTTTAAAGACTTTAGCTAAGAGCAACAGCTCTCTGCTGTCACTGCTGTGAGACATGGAGCTTAATAAGGGATAGAAAATCCTGAACCTGCACTAGTTAGAAGCAGTGACTCTATGGCATCCTTCTTTCCTCTCTGAACCTGCAAGAACCCCTCTACAACCCTTCTACAACGCACACATGTGGTTAATGTTCTCCAGCTCTGAGTGCAGCCACACTACAGGGCATATTCCTGCTAGACCAGCAGAAATACTACTACCCAGCAACAGCAGCATTAACTACCAGTAAGTTCTGTTCCTCTTGCTTGTGGGCGAAGTAGGACAGAGGGGTGGGGGGAATGATCAGCAATAGCGCAGCTCCCTGAGGAATAAGGTGAACCTGCAGGGCTGTTTCTTTGCCTCACAGATCTCTAGACACCATATATCTCATAATCCACAGATCCCTTCCTTACATCCCTCTATATGGACCTGTCCTATATTGTTCAGCATTAAAGACATTGCCAGCACTCAACAAATAATCATCTCTGCCTCTGTAGTAAGAAAAAGTAATTTTCATACATCTTTGGCAACATTTCAGTCCAGGCATACACAGGTGCTACTTGCATTGAAACCATAGAAAGAAGCACCTGCCTATGTCAGGCCTGAATTGGGTCCCTCATTCCAAATTGACTTTTGGTGCAAGCATATAGATCTATCATATCTTATCTTGTCTATTTTGGGGGCTTATACTGCCACCCGTTGTTGCAGTATCTGACCATCTTCCAATAAAATTAATAGCAATTAGCAAAATTCCCAGTGGGCCTCATGAAGTCTCAATGACCTTAGGGACATTTACACAAGATCATAAATCTGAGACCATTCTCATGAACTATGTGGTATAACTTCAGGTGTTTCTTTAGATGGTTTTTTAAATAAATTATTATGAACAGATCACGTGTCAGGTATTTCATCTGCCCTCAGTTTACCATCAGTAATTGGATGATTCCTTCTTCGAGTCATGACACCTAAGGTATGCCTCAAAAAGATATTTCAAGAAAATACCAGGGTGATGGACACAGTCTAAGAACCTAAATAGGACTGAAGGAGAATGCCCTTCTGATTCAATTCAGGGAAGATGTTCTATGCATTGTAATAATACTTGACATAAGGGGCAGCATGAAAGAATGCACAGAGATAACTATGGGTATGGCTACACTTGGAATTTCAAAGCGCTGCCGCGGCAGTGCTGCAGTGTGGTCGGAGCGGCAGCACTGGGAGAAAGCTCTCCCAGCGCTGCACTTAAACCACATCCTCTACGGGTGTAGCGTGCAGCACTGGGAGCCGCACTCCCAGCGCTGCCACCCTGATTACACTGATGCTTTACAGCGCTGTATCTTGCAACGCTCAGGGGGGTGTTTTTTCACACCCCTGAGCGCGAAAGTTGCAGTGCTGTAAAGTGTGAGCGTAGCCATACCCTATATGAGAAGCTGACAATGAGACTTACATTGTGGGAGGACTAGAGAAGGTGTGGAGAGTGATGTGATAACAATCAACCTGAAAAAGCCAGCATATGGCCATATGGGTTGAATACATTAGATTTCAAGCCCCAGTTACCACTGGATTGCCACTGAAGACAATACAGCAGAAGACACCAAAACAAATTGACAATGTGAGTTTCAGAGTGGTAGCCGTGTTAGTCTATATCAGCAAAAACAGCGAGGAATCCTTGTGGCATCTTAGCGACTAACAAGCATAAGCTTTCATGGGCTTCTTCAGATGCATGAAGTGAAAAATACAGGAGCAGGTATAAATACATGAAAGGATGGGGGTTGCTTTACCAAGTGTGAGGTCAGTCTAATGAGATAAATCAATTAACAGCAGGATACCAAGGGGGGAAAAAAAAAAACTTTTGAAGTAGTAAGTGACTGGCCCATTACAGACAGTTGACAAGAAGGTGTGAGTAACCGTAGGGAGAAATCTGGAGAGGTTTTAGTTGTGCGCTGTAGGTGACAGCTAGTGGCATTCTGTTACTTTCTTTGTTGGGCCTGTCTTGTAGTAGGTGACTTCTTGGTACCCTTCTGGCTCTGTCAGTCTGTTTCTTCACTTCACCAGATGGGTATTGCAGTTTTAAGAATGCTTGATAGAGATTCGGTAGGTGTTTGTCTCTGTCAGAGGGCTTGGAGCAAATGCGGTTATATCTTAGAGCTTAGCTGTAGACAATGGATCGTGTGATGTGGTCTGGATGAAAGCTGGAGGCATGTAGGTAAGTATAGTGGTCAGTAGGTTTCTGGTATAGGGTGATGTTTATGTGACCATCGCTTATTACCACTGTGGTGTCTAGGAAGTGGACCTCTTGTGTGGACTGGTCCAGGCTAAGGTTGATGGTAGGATGGAAATCATTGAATTTGGTGGAATTCCTCAAGGGCCTCCTTCCCGTGGGTCCAGATGAAGATGTCATCAAAGTAGTGTGAGTAGAGTAGGGGTGTAAGGGGATGAGAGCTGAGGAAGTGTTGTTCTAAGTCAGCCATAAAAATATTGGCATACTAAGAGACCATGCTGGTACTCATAGCAGTCCTGCTGACCTGAAGGTATAAATTGTCCCCAAATCTGAAATAGTTGCGGGTGAGGACAAACTCACAAAGTTCAACCACCAGGTTTGCCATGATGGTATCGGGGATGCTATTCCTGATGGCTTGTAGTCCATCTTTGTGTGGAATGTTGGTGTAGAGGGTTTCTACATCCACAGTGGCTAGGATGGTATTTTCTGGAAGATCACCAAAGGACTGTAGTTTCCTCAGGAAGTCAGTGCTGTCTCGAAGATAGCTGGGAGTGCTGGTAGCGTAGGGCCTGAGGAGAGAGTGTACATAGCCAGATAATCCTGCTGTCAGGGTGCCAATGTCTGAGATGACGGAGTGTCCAGGGTTCCCAGGTTTATGGATTTTGGGTAGCAGGTAGAATACCCCTGGTTGGGGCTCTAGGGATGTGTCAGTGTAGATTTGTTCCTGTGCTGCTTTAGGGAGTTTCTTGAACAGATGATGTAGTTTCTTTTGGTAATCCTCAGTGGGGTCAGAGGGTAATGGCCTGTAGAATGTGCTGTCAGAGAGTTGCCTAGCAACCTCTTGTTCATACTCCAATGTATTCATGATGACTACAGCACCTCCTTTGTCAGCCTTTTTTATTATGATGTCAGAGTTGTTTCTGAGGCTGTGAATGGCATTGTGTTCTGCATGGCTGAGGTAATGGGGAAGTAATGCTGCTTTTAAAAATTTCAGCTCGTGCACGTCGATGGAAGCACCGTATGTAGAGTCCAGACTGTTGTTTCGACCTTCAGGAGAAGTCCACACGGAATCCTTCTTTTTGTAGTTAGTCGGAAGCTTCCTGTGTGTTAGTGTGCTATTCAGTGGTATATTGGAAATATTCCTTGACTTGGAGACTTCAAAAGTAGGATTCTAGGTCACTGGTGAACTGTATCATCTTTGTGGGGATGGTGGGGCAGAAGGAGAGACCCCGAGGTAGGACAGACTATTCTGTCGGGCTAAGAGTATAGGTAGATAGATTAACAATATTGTTAGGTCAGTTAAGGGAACCATTGTTGTGGCCCTTTATGGCATATGCACCAACTTTCTCTGGCGCCGGTGGGTACCTGTGCCCCTCATCCCTTTTCCTGCCCCGACTCCACCCCATCCCCACCCACTAGCCCGCCCCCATTCCAGCCCCATCTCCAAAGTCCCCGCCCTAACTCCACCCCTCCCTATCCTTATTAGATCCCTTCCCCAAATCCCCGCCCCAGCCCCACCTCTTCTCCCAATGTGCCCCTTTCCCTTTCCTCCCCCCTCTCTCCCTGTCCTGCGAATCAGCTGTTTTGCGGCACTAGCACTGTGAGGGAGGGGGGAAAGCAGGACGTGGTGGCACGCTCGCGGAGGAGGTGGAGGTGAGCTGGAGCAGGGGGGCAGGGATGGGCCATGGGGAACTGCTGGTGGGTGCTGAGCACCCACCAATTTTTTTCCATGGGTGCTCCAGGGCTGAAGCACACATGGAGTCGGTGCCTGTGCCTTGTGGTATATAGGAGTTTAGCTAGGTTTTTTAATCCACCCCTTTCCATAAGTAAAAGTAGTGTTCATATATGCATTTGATGTACTTTGCTTGGGAAAAGAGGCAACTAGGATTTAAGGACAGAGTAGGCTAGTAACACAGGATCCTTTTGTTGAAATACTAGCTTTTAAAGCAAGATCTGGGAAAATTATATGGGTAAAAAAAGAGCACACTTAGGAAGTGTATCCTTAACCAATGGCCACTGCAGAAGAAGAGCGTATGGCAGCCTGTTGTATCCTACAATGATATGAAGGCATTTCATGTGTTCTCTGTTGCTGTATCATCCAATCTGCGAAGAGCAAGGTACTGAACAGATGTAACATAGGACTGTATCGGCTTCCATGGAAGACTTCGCATGGTTTGGCCCTTTTTTTCAATCAGTTTTTTGTGCCTATGTTTCTCAAAATGTTAACAGCCTATATTGATAGTTGCTCTCCATTTAGGTCTGTCCTTGGCTATGTCTTCACAGTTATCAGTATTTATGCCACACAGGCTGAAATTCTGCTTATGGGTGTTTTCTAAGCTTTTATTTTGTTCACTGCACCTTTTGAGTTTCAGCTCACCATAGAGGACTTTTCTGGGGATTCTGTCATCACCCGTTCTGATAACATGACCTGTCTTTCTAAGATGAGCTTTGATAATCAGTGCCTCAAGGTTGGTTCTTTTTGCTCTTTCAAGGATGTTAATGTTTGACACTCTGTATTGACAGTAAACTTTCAGGATAGAGCAAAGACAGAACATGTGAAATTTTTCCAGTTGCTTGATGTGCCTGTGGTTAACTGTTTACGTTTCAACCTGTATGAAAGGGATGCTATCACTACTGGATTTTATATCATCAGTTTTGTTGACAATTAGATGGTATGCTGGTTGAGTATCCTATGGCAAAGTCTTCCAAAAGCCTGTCCTGTCTTTCTTATTCTGAGTGATATTTTTGATCTAAGGAACCATCACTTGAGATGGTGCTGCTAAGTATGTAAGGTGATTGACATTCTTTAGTTTCGTACCATCAGTGGTGATGTTTGGCATGGTGGTAGTGGTTAACAGAGGACTTCAGTTTTTTCCAGCTTGATGGTGAGTCCAAACTGTTTTTAGTTGCTTATTGGTACCTACCAAGGATAAGCTGTAGGTTTCATGTTTGATTTCATTTGTTTGATACCTCTTTCCACTTCCTCAACAGTACATAACATAGCTATTTCTTCATGTATGGGGTGCTCTGTTGTTTGTCTAGCTCTTGTGGGTTGACTGTAAAGGGATGGTTGAGTAGCTCAGTTAAGTACTACATCTATTGTTCAGAGATGCTTCTTTTGTTGTCATTCAAGGTAGATCCATCTGATCTCTTTAGTGGAGCTGGTCCCAATTTTGTTGGGCCATAAATGGCCTTCAGGGAATCATAAAACAACTTTGTATTGTTAGTATCAGCTTAATGCTGTACTTCTACTTTATTTTCCTACCAGTTATCCTGTAGAACATGAAACCATCTTTGAGTCATGGCTTGCAGGCACTTGAATTTGTCTTTTTTTGATGTTGATTCTTCGTCATTCTGTCAAGACATAAATATATTGTTCTTCTCCTTGAGGATCTTTTTGATTTCATCATCATTTTCATCAAACCAGTCCTACAGCCACCTTTGATTTTTGTCTAGAGTTTCTCCTGAGGCTTGAAGAATGGCTAATTTGAATGAATTCCACTTTTCAGGTGTGTTTTTGGGTGATGATGTAATGCTACCAATTTTTTTGCTGTCAGTTTTCCCTCAGATTTTCTTGAGGAAATGGATATCTCAACTTTGCTATGTTCAATGTTGGTTTTATTTGTTCAGCATTGCTTCATTGGGACACAAAAGAATATAAAAGGCCAATGGCTCTGATCATCCTGTGGTCAGACCAACAGTTTGCTCCTCACATTTCTCTGCTGATCTTGAGGTCCCTGATGTCTTTTTCTTGTCTGACAAAGTCCTAGTGCTATGACTTTGGGTGCATCCACAAAGTTTTATATTTTGTCAGCTTGCCTGAAGATTGTGTTGGTAATAGAGAGCTTTGGCTCACCATACTTGCTAAGCAGGAGAAGACCATTCCTGTTAATTTTTCCACTCCATTGTTTCTTTATTTCATCAGTCCAGGCCTCCTTGTCTTTTTTTTTTTTTCTAACTCTGGCATTAAAGTCTGCCAGAAGTTTGAGTTTGTCTTCATTGTATTATGTCATCCAAATCAGAATCAAGCTGTTCTTTTATTTCCTTTGTGCTATTTGTTTTGTACAATTCGAGCATAAGCAGCAGAAGGGTGACACCAGGCAGTTAGCTGGGGAGCCCAGAAATATGAGTACATATTTTTAATGGGGAGGTTGGGGAAGAAGTTCAAAAGCTCATTGGATAGTAGCAATGCCCTTTTCTTTAAGGGCTCCAATACTCTATGCTTTACTTAGACCCTTTTCTTTCATGTATGGATGTGAGTAATCCCATTGCTTTCAGTGGGTCTGATTTCCCCAGTTTTATGATGGTGTAACTAATGATTTTAGTGGAGTTACACTGAGACAGAAATAGTCTGAAATAGTGACCAGTCAGTCACATTGGACTATAAACTTATTCACATATGTAAGTGTGCAGATAATCAGAGCTTTTGCTCTTTTTCAGGTGAACTTCTGGTTTAGAATGTTGCTTCAATAAATGTAGCAGAAATATGTCTTATAGCCACAGATGTTTCAAATACAATGGTAATCCTTTTCCTTTGTATCCTTCCTTACACTAAATTCCTTCGTTTGAATTTGGATTCAGTCTCTTAAAACAACAGCTTCATACTTCACATTTATTATTATTATGAGGAGGCAGTGAGGTCTAGTGGATAGTGGACTGGGACTCAGGAGACCTTGACTCTGACCCAGATATGTTTCTGTGTCTCAGTTTTCCCATTGGTAAAATGGGAATAATGGCATTGACCACCCTTGTAAAGTGCTTTGTGACCTACTAAGGAAAAGCACCAAGAGGTAGGTATTGTATTAATTATTAATTATTATTATTATTTATTTATTTTATTATGTTTGCATGGCAGTAGCAACCTAAGACCACAGTCAGAATTGTGCCCCCCAAATAGCTACTATATATTGGGATTGTTACATTCGTCAAGGATTATGAAGGACACTTAGGGCGAGGCTTGAAATCCTTATTCACCCCGTTCAACTTCCACTCTCATGAGTATTCCATTAAAGTCACATGAGTAACTGCTCATCAGCATGAGGAAGAAGCCCAACAGTCTGTTCCTTAATGAAAACATTCTCATGTTCATACTCACGACCATTCATGCTAATGGGAGATACAAACATGCATCAGTGGCAGAGCATATCCTCAAAAGTTCTACTAGTAACTCTGACAATGCCAAAGTAAGAGGCTTGTAGCAATGTACTTAGTGAAAATGGTTGCTTACTGTGTTAACTCAGCTGCTCCAATGCAGGTAAAAAGTGCTCTTCCATCAGGTCTCATAGGACTTGTTAAACTGGCTCATTTGACATTTAAAATTTCCACCTTGCTTGGTGGAAAAACTGGAGATCTGCCAAGATTTGATTATGTACTGGAGAGTTACAGGTCCCATCCAATCTCCTGCTTTCATTCAAGTAGTAGTCTGAAGTGGGGCAACCATCAAAAAAATTGATATGACTAGAGAATAGAAGTGTGCCTGGAGCTATGTATGAAACTCCAATAGCTTTTCTGCATTAGATTTCTAATAATGTTGTCTGTATGCTGAGACAGAAGTGATTTTACATCAGATCCTACATGGTGCTGAGCTCTCCCCTTTAAATGTAGGTTTCTTTGATCACTCTGCGTCAAAGGAAGTGCAGGGGCTTTACAGGACTGTCTCTTTTGTTCTCAGATTTGATACTGCCTTTTACAGAAATGAGACATACACACTGTACTCGCTTACAGAAAGTTATCTCGTTATTGTTTACCTTCCTCTCAAATAAGTCATTATAGATTGAAAAGATACTGTTACTCCTTTGTGAATAGAAAAGAATAAATGGAATGGGAGCAGAGAGAAAGAAAAGGTAGAAAGTATGGGAGGAAGGAGAGATGAAGGAAAAGGGGGGAGAGAAAGAGGTGTCATTTTCCTCTCCCATCTTTCTTTTCTTTTATTTCTTTTCCCCCTTCCCTTTTCCTTAATCATATTTCACTTTCTATTTTCACCTTCCTTACAACCATATATAATAGATTGGCTAAGTTTTTTACCCTCTTTATTCTCATCCATCCCTTCTCATTCTGTCTCATTTTCGTTTTCTTACCCTCTTCTGTCTTCTCATTTATCACACCTTATTAGCTGTATTTATTCTTCTATACATATATGTCAATAATGTTTAATTAATCTTACTGCAGTATCCACTGCTTCGGTCTGTTCACGAATCTGATTATTCCCAATCAATGGATTCATATAACAGTACTAGTAATTTATGCTGAGCCACTAATACTAAATTGACTGTTCTCCCATCATCTGGTGGTTCACACCAAAATCATATCTGTACGTTACTGAAGAAGTGTATAACTTGTATCAGTGTGTCCATCAGAAACATACAGTTTGACTATACTGGATGTTTGGATAGATACAAAATTTGAACTGATGAAATTGGGATAAGAGTAAAAGAGGTGAAATGACAAAAAGTGAAATTTTATGGGACTGCATCAATAGTTTGGCCTGTATTTTCAAAGGTACTCAAACCTACATCTCCTACTGGCTTCAATTGGATTTGTAGATACTCAGCAGCTTTGAAAATCAGACGATATATTAACATAGATGTGGAATGGATACTCTATACTTATATCATGCTCCCTTGAGCTTCGTATCCTGGAGTCAATGAGCTAAAAAATTAAAGAAAACCACTGGAATTCTGTACCCATTCTAATTTTGAAATCCATTAATCAGAAATAATATTTTCCAACTGAGAACATGTAAGATGTAATCTCAACAGAATACATATAAGCGGCCAGTCTCCTCTTAATACCTGCAGAGTTGACTGCTGAGTTCTCTATACATTGAGATAAGATAATACTCTACAGTACCTGTAAATAGCACACAGAACAAATTTGCTGAAATAGCACAGAGAATAAATGTTGAAAGGAGCATCTGCCTCCCTTCATTATAGAAACTATATTGATAAAGCCCCTCACCCCCAAAAATCTGAAAATTGACTCTTGTTTGAAAGTCCAAAAACCACAAAAGCACTAGAGTGACCAGATTGGGAGGTGAGCAACATCAGTTCTATTCCCACCTTTGACATTGTCCACCATGTGACCCTGGTTGAATTAGTTAACCTTTCTGTGCCTTGTTGTCCTCACCAGAAAACTAGGAATAATAATACTTTTCCAAAGTGCTTTGACTTCCATGGCTGAAAATTGCCATGTAAGTGCTGAAAACATGTTGCTATTGTTTTGTTATTTATTATGTTACATACTCTAGCTGGTGAAAGCCAGAGCTGTTCTAACCTTTGGCTGGATGAAACCATATTTTGGATGTGAACTCAGAGTTGGATTATATAGTAGTATCTTTGAATCCTGTAAGAAATTGGCCTGACAAATAAAGTTGTTCTGAAATTTCCTTGGCATATTTCCAGTGCTTATGGGAAGACTGAATCTTGTTCTTTTCAGCAGTGTTACCATGATTTTGTTGTGGAGCTGCTGCCACTTGTACTATATGCTAATAATAGCTAGATATTAGCATGAAAGCCGGTGTGTTCAGATACAACATTTCCTGAGACAAGCAATAATCAGTCTGATGTCAATGTCATGCTGCAATCAGACTCTGACAAGGTTTCCAAATATCTTGAAAGGAACTGTTCATCCCTGAAAGCTGCAGATCAAAACCATAACTGAATACAAACTAAAAGGCTGCTGCATGTTAGCTGCATAATATCCATGATGAACACTATATGCATAAGCAGAGGCCACTGCTACCACCACCAGCAGCAGCAGCTTAAATGGACTGGGTTGGACTACCACTTTAAATCATATTGCATAATGGTGAAATCTAAAAATAAAGTTTAAAATTCTTTAGTTATCTCTAAAGCCCCACATTGCCCTTTCTGAACGTCAAATTGATTTTAAAAGTGTACTGCAGACTTTTTAAACGTTTCAGTGCTTGGGACCTTCTGTCAGTTGCTTGTTCATCTATAACATGAGGAATTGAGGAAACATGGGCTAGTGGTTAAAGCACAGGACTAGTGTAGGAATCAAGAAATCTGGGGTTCATATTATTTCAAGCTGTGCCACAGATATGCTCGCTGTAGCTGGGCATGCCATTTAATCTTCCATATGCCTCAGTTTTCTCAGCTGTAAAATAGGAACAATACCTAACTCACAGAGATATACTGAGTCTTAAACCATTAAGAGATGTGATGAGACTTAATTCATTAATGTGTGTTTACCTTGCTTTGGGATTGTTGGATTGAAGACACTGTAAGATAGCATGTGCCTTTAGACACTGCCCAGACTATGGGATACTGTGCTGTGCTTCAGAGACACACTTCTGAGGCTACTTCCCCCTCTGCTTTTTACCTTATCCTTTGGGCTTAGTAATTTGCTCATGGCCAATACAGGTTGCTAATTACACCAATCCCCATGTTGGGGAGTGATGTATCTAGGGTTTCACCCCTCATGACCAACCTTCTGTGCACAGGTAGAAAAAAAAGCTTAGAAATGGACTTCATACAATTGGTGTACCTGTTTACATCTGTGTGTCTGTATCTGTAGTCCATGCAGGAATTGATAGGTTTAAGGCCAGAAAAACCATTTTGACCTCCTAGTCTGGCTTTCTGCATAACAGAGGTCATAGTAGTGACTTTGTGACATTCTGCGTCTAGCCCAAAAGCTTGTGGTTGAACAAAAGCATATGTTCTATAAAGACAATGAATTTATTTAAAGACTCCAAAAGCAATAGAGAATTTTTATCCCATTTTAATCTGTTCTGGTGGTGGTGGGAGGGGGCAGGGATTGTTACCAGCTCTTATTCAGTTGCATGGGTGCATGATCCAGCTCAAAATCTAGTCTCATATGAGGGCAAGGTATGAAGTATTGTGGTATTCTCTATTTATTGGCCTATATTTTCTACCCTATACTATTATGTAATATTTGCAGCATTCTCTGTATATATATAAATTTGAGTCTAATATTCTCTCATTTTATCTAATAAAAATTAGATTAAATTCCAAAGTTTGGAAAGCACTTTGGGATCCCTTGATCCTAAATGTCAGTTCTTGGTATGTTTATTGAGACTGTAATCTGCTGCTTTGTGACTCTTATGCTTTGCCTTAAGACACTTGGTCATAGGACGTTTGCCTGCTTGCACCATACCTCTCACTTCTGATGTCTGAGAGGGGCCAGGGGCATAGTATGGTTGTGGGTCTGGGAGCCCAGGAATACCTGAAGTGTGTGCTGATTTTATTTATATTTTTTGATCTTGTTTAAACACAATTTCATGATATGGTGGGAGCAAAGTGTAGACAGGGCCAGAAGGTAAAGCAGGGGAGCTATGCCTCTCAGCCTCCAAGGACCAGCATGTAGAGCATTGATCCAAGAGTGTGGGATGTTAGATAGCAATGCTGCAATCTCACAATTATATGGTATGAATGTATTTAATTGTTTTAACTTTATATACACATTCCATAAAAAAGAGTACCCATTCCTTCCCCCGGGTACTCCTTGACCCATTTAAACAGCAAGAACTCCTCTTTACCCAAACACATCATAAATCACAAACTAGTAGCTCTAATCATATTTGCACCCTCTCTGACCTCCCACAGGAGTCCTCCCAGTTTCTCTCTCAGTTTATGAAAACACATGTGCCTCGTAGCTTGTTCTGAATGTCGACAGACTAGGACTATTTCAGACTGGGGGAGGGGGAAGGCGTGAGTTACAAAGCTGTTTAGAGAACACCCTATCAGCTCCCTCACCCTTTTATACAAGTGAGCTTCCAGCCTGGGCATTGCTGCTGTGGCAATATGGCATGGGGATAGAGGTGGTGTTTCAAATAAGTAGGCCCCAGGCCATTTTGGGGTTATTTGTATTATGGTAGCACCCGGATCTCCAGCTGAGATCAGGGTCCCACTGTGCTAGGCATTGTGCAAGTACAGTAAGAGACAGTCCCTACCCTGAAGAGTTTGCAACCTAAATAGACAAAACAGATAACAGCTGGGAGGGAAAACAGGCCCAGAAAAGTGACAATAATTTCCCCAGCTCACACAGAACTAGAATCCATGCTGGCTCCTGCTGTTTTCTTTTACGGGTGAAAAACAACGCCTTAAATTCTAGTTGGTACCAAATGCTGGGCCAGTGCAACCATTTAGGCGACTTAGGCAGTGATGGCATGCTCAGGGTGGAGGCAGAGTAGCGGTGAGCTGGGGCGGGGGGTGCCTCAGGGTGGGGAATGGGGAGCTGCCACGGGGGGCGGAGGGGGCAAAGTGGAAGTTTCGCCTAGGGGACAAAACATCCTTGTACTGGCCCTGACCAAATGGATTGTCAGTGCAGATCCAAAACTACTTGATTTCCTGTGATTCTGGAAAGATGTTCCCCTTAGCAAATGAGCTATGAATTCAGCACCAGTTTCCAAAAAGATAGAAGACGTAGAGCACATTGCAGTACTCTAATCTGGAGATAAAGGTATGGATGACAGAAGATGACATTGTATTTCATATTATCTCACTTTCCGAATGTGGCATTTCTAGTGTACATCATTCACCCTAATAAAAAATGAGAACATCAGGGTCCACATTCTGACCTTGATTAAATGGGTGTAAATCCAGAGCAAGTTTGATCTTTTTTTTTTTTTTGGTCAAAGCGTAATGGTGGAATTTTCAGTTTTGCATGGCTCTTTGCAATTGCAAAGAAATATTTAGCACCAATGTATCTGAAAGTAATTTGTATAAAGCATAAGGGCAGCAAATGGAAAGTAAATATGACAGATCCATACTTTGAGTTTACATCAATGAACTCAGGTGAAAAGTTGGTCCCATGTCTTCATGAGACAGAGGTAAATTTTGAGTGTAAAATGACAAACTCTTAGGAGTAAGGTCCATAGACATCAGAGGTGACATTAGAAGAACTTAGCAGAGATACGGGGTATAGAGAAGACCAAATAAGCATGAGAAAATGTCACGTTTTTTCTGTGATCTCTGATCATACACCAGTGGGAGTAGGGGGGCTATAATGCTAGGTTATCGATAACCACTATATTGTCAAGGTTTTGTGATATGCTGCCTCTGATTTCTTTAGTATGCTGTTGGTACTAATTTCTCCATCAAAATGTTAAGGAAATATGAAAAGGGAACTCTGCTGTACTTATAAATTCTGTGGATGTTATGCAAAAGTTATTAGAGAAACTAGGTGGATGAGGTAATATCTTTTATTGGACCAGCTTCTGTTGTTGAAACTGACAAGCTTTCGAGCTTAGACAGAGCTCTTTTTCAGGTTAGGTCTGAAGACAGTGGATCAAATTCTGCCTTCATCTACACCAATGTCACTTTGTTGAAGCCAGTGAGCTTCGTGGGGATACTTAAGGCAAAATTTATCCAAAATGTTGATTCCTTACCTGCATTATTCGAGTAATAGAAAAAAATCAGAAATGGAGAGTTGCACTGTACTGAAATAGATATTTTTCTGATAAAATTGATATTTCATTTTTTTTTAAATGTATGAAAAATCATGTTTTCAGGTTGATGATTATTCCTGCTAATGTTCTGGAGACCTTCCCCTTGGTCTTAGATCAATCCATTGTCAAGTTCCTTAAAGGCAACATCATTTATAAATTGTATGAACTGCAGATGTATAATTCATGGGAAGCATTAAAGTATAGTCTAAAACACTTGTATTAAAATGTAAGATGATTTTGTATTAAATCATATTTATAGACTCATTTTATAAAATAGAGCCCTCCTGTCTGGAATTTGATTTTAGTTTTCATAAATTCCATAAAATGGAATTGAGACAACAATGTTGGCAGCTAAATGGGCTGTTTTAAAATCATGTGTTGATCTGTCATATTTATTTTCCATTATCTGCCCTTACACTTTCCACAAATTGCTTTCAGCTATATTTTTGCTAAATGTTTTTGGAAGTGCAAAGGGCCGTGTAAACTGCAAATTCTACCATTACTGCTTGACACCACAAGCTCAAGGTTAATGGAACTTCTTTGTGGATAAAAGGAAAAGTAGGTTTTAAACTGAAACACCTGGTTGATATTTCCAAACTGCAAGGGTCCTATAACACTAATCTCATAAGGAAAGGCCAGAGACAAGTCTATAATTAGTCAGTGTCTATTGCTAGATTTTTCTCCAATGGTCTCGGGGGTTTTCCTAAAATTATGTGCCCATTGTGCTACACCATACAAGCTACCCTATCATCACTCCCTGTTCTCAAACATCTGTAAAACTAGATGTATTTTGAGAGGTGAGAGTAATATTCCTTCTTCACCTGGTAACGATTTTCCTATTGTAAGAATAATCTGAACTGGAAATCTGTACCTCAGATCCCATTATGAGGCTTTACCAGGACGTCAAAATTGATGTGTAACATCTCACTGTAACAAACTAGAAATCTGTCTATTTGCAGCTTGCTGACTACAATCTCTTGTGGCAAAAAAATGTAGAAATTCACCAGTCTCCTAACTTGACAAATGGTCAGAGGTGAAAGCAAGCTGGTACGCCTCGGTACGGCATATCGTCAAGAGCCGGTGTGCCGTACCGGAACAGCCTGGCTTCCGCAGCTGGCAATTTAAAGGGCCTGGGGCTCCCAGCAGGGGCTGGAGCCCCAGGGCCTTTAAATTGCTGCCAGATCCCTGCTGCTGGAGCCCTAGGGTAGTAGGGGGCACCAGGGCTTATTTAAAGGGCCGGGGCTCCCGCTGCCTCTACTGCCCTGGGCTCTTTAAATAGCCGCCGGAGCCCCCAGCTGCCACTGCTACTGCAGGGCTCCGGGGGCTATTTAAATGGCCAGGGTGGTAGAAGCAGGGGAGTCCTGGGCCCTTTAAATAGTCCCCAGAGCCCTGGAATAGCAGTGGGGTTCCAGGGGCTATTTAAAGGGCCTAGGGCTCCCGCTGCTTCTATGGCCCCGACCCTTTAAACTGCTGCCGGAGCCCCTGGCTGCCGCTGCTACCCCAGAGCTCCCGCAGTCTCCAGCGGTGGTTTAAAGGGCCGGAACAGTAGCGGCAGCCAAGCCCTGGGCGCTTTAAACTGTTGCCAGAGCCACCAGCTGCCACTGCTACCCCAACGAGGGAGGAGGAGGGCACTTACTGGTGCAGGGCAGGCTGGGGCTGGCTCTGACCCTCCCATCCCTACCCCTTCTGCCCGAGGCCCCACCCCTTCCGGGGGCCAGAGCCTGCTCCAACCCAGCCCTGTACCAGTAAATCCCTATTTCTACTTTCACCCCTGCAAATGGTTCACAGTAGCCATGCTTATAATTACACCTAATAAGGCATTCCACTATGTTTTGGCAATATTTTCCCTAATGTTTTGTTATCTTCTGAAATTTTAGCTAGAGCTGTACTGACTTTCCCCAATGAGAAAAAGTATAGCAATGTTTGCGGCTGTGCAGAACACTACAGATATATTAAAGTTCACAGGTTCCAAGGCCAGAAGATACTATTGGGATCATCTAGTCTGATCTCCTGTATAAAACAAGCCATAAAACTTCCCCAAAATAATTCCAAGAAAAACATCCAATCCTGATTTTAAAATTATCAGTGATGGAGACTCACCATGATCCTTGGTAAATTGTTCCAATGGTTAAAGTACTTTCACTGGCTTATTTCCAGTCTGAATTTGTCTAACTTCAGCTTCCAACAGTTGGATTGTGCTATATCTTTTTTTGCATGATTGAAGAGCCCATTATCAACTATTTGTTCTCCATGTAGGTACTTGTAGACTGTAATCAAGTGTCCCCTCAGTCTTCTCTTCATTAAGATAATTAGATTGAGTGCTTTGTGTCATTGCTATGAGGCAGGTTTTCTAATTCCTTAATCATTCTCATGGCTCTTCTCTGAACCCTCTCTAATTTATCAACATCTTTCTTGAATTGTTGGCAACAGAACTGAATGCATTATTCCAGCAGCGGTCACATCACTGCCAAATTCAGAGGTAAAATAATCTCTCTCCTCCTCTTGAGAGTCCAAGGGTCGCATTTGTTCTTTTGACCACAGCATCATACTGGGTGCTCATGTGCATCTCCTTGTCCACCATAACCTCCAAATCCTTTTCGTAGTCACAGCTTCCTAGGATAGAGTCCACCTTCCGGTGAGAATGGCTTACCTTCTTTAATCCTAGTTACATACACTTACATTTAACTGCAATAAAGTGCTTATTGCTGGCTTTTACCCAGTTTACCAAGCGATTCAGATTTCTCTGTATTAGTGACCTGTCCTCTTCATAATTTTTCCACTATCCCAATTTTTGTATCTGCAAACTTTATCATTGATGATTTTATTTTTCTTCCATGTCATTGATAAAAATGTTAAATATCATAGGACCAAGAACAGGTCCCTGCTGAACCCCACTTAGAAACACACCCACTCAGTACCACAGTTACATTTTTAGACCTATCAGTTAGTCAAATTTTAATCCATTTAAACTGCACGCATTAATTTTACATCATTTTAGTTTTCAATCAAAATGTCATGTGATACCAAGTCAAACCCCTAACAGAAATTGTATTATTTTACATCAATTCTATTACCTTTATCAACTAAATTTGTAATCTCATCAAAACAATCCTGTTTGACAGGGTCTATTTTCCATAATCCCATGTTGATTGGGAACTAGAAAGGTCTGAAAGATGTAAGATAAATGATAGTATACCTAATGACAATAATACATAGCTCTTAGTGAGCACTTATCGTCAGTGGATCTCAAAGCACTTTACAGTGTCATTATCCCCATTTTACAGATGGAGAAACTGAGGCATGGAGTGGTGACATCACTTGTCCAGGGTCACCCAGCAGGCTAGCATCAGTGCCAGGAACAGAACTCAGATTTCCTCAGTCCCAGTCTAGTTTTCTATACAGTAGGTCACACTTCTCTAAAGAAAACTCAGTATAGGCTAAGTAATAACTGCAAAAACTACTTTCACCTGAAAGTATCGTCACAGCAAGTAAGACTCTCAGAATGAAAGATCAGTCATTTTGTGGAATCATGCTGACACCATTCTTTTATTTCAAATTGTTCTTTCCATACAGCCACATTCAGCCCTGAGTGAACCATGTGTGGAACTCTCACTCCAGCCCAGTATTTAGCCCTAATGCAGAATATGCCCCTTTGAGTCTTTCAGTCTTAAAAGGACACTTCTATACCATTTTTTCAGTATTGGGATCTGTTTCTCCTCCCCTTCTCATTGCCACAAGCCAGGGTTAACTTCACTGAAATCAATGGACTTAGACTTTTCTCATTGGGAACTGGCCCAAGACTATGATTTCATTTCTTATAGTCTGCCAAACATTGGTCACCAAGGTAACACATTTTGGTTGTGCAAGTTTCATGTGGTTTTGAACAAACACTATTGATCTTTTCTCAGAACAGTTATTATCACTGCCTACCATAGCTAGATTCAAACATTCTATACACACTCCTAAGAGCCCTCTAATGTCCTTCCTTTTTATATGCATGCATAGTTTTGTAAATTAAAATTCAGATGATTTCCCCATTATATTATAATAATGTTGGTTATATTATGTACTTATACCATTTTACAGTGCTGCTTTCAATGATACTTATATAATATGGGAGATATGATTTCAGGAATTACGCTGGGTGGTTTGACCCTAGGTTGGTGGAGCAATACAGAAATGTTGCACTTCAGCTATATACAAAACCCAGTGGGTATTTGGTGCTTGAACAGAAACTGCTGGCAAATTTGTGTATTAGCACTGATATCAATTAAAGAGGAGGCTATTGCTTGACCTTCCGGATGGAGGAAAGGAATAATAATCACAGCCATGGGAGGAAGACTGAAGGTAAATAGTGATTCCCTCCAAAAGAGATAGGGATCCTCTGGACACTGTGGCACCTGCCACATTTGGATGTGGGCATGGATGGAGAGAGCTTGTACTCAGATGGAGGCCAGAGGGTCATGCCATTGCCACCAAGACCAAACAAAGGAGGAGGAGGAGAAGGAGGAGGAGAAGATGTACTTTTAAGAATGTGTGCTAAAGATTAACAGGGGATTGGGTTCACATCACCACCAATGGACTTGTAAAGCTGTTTGTTTTGGTACATTCCTCCAGAACCCTATCCAAAAGAAATGGTATCAGGAAATGTGTTGCACTCCATGGAGTTGAAAAGAACACACTCAATGAAACCTCAATAAACAACAGTATAACTACACTGCAACATTCTAGATGCTGATGAAAATGTGGTGTTTGAAACCAGCTCTTGACAAATACACAAATCAGCACAAGATAGGCAAGGTATCACTGACTCCTAACAAGTCAGGATCTGATTTTGTAGTTTGTGTAGCTAAGAACAAGTTTAAATGGCCAGCGACCATATCTTTCGGATTATTTCTGTTGTCCTGTTATTCTGTTGTTATCCAAGTCATAAGTATCACCTGAGAGAAAAACAAAAGAGTTGTTATTCAGAATGATCCAAATTTCCTGAAATAGGGGATTAAAGGAGGAGCAAGGTGAATGAGCAATAACATCAGCATAAAAAGAACCTTCTACCCCTGTCGGTATGAGGAAAGGGCATATACTCATGGAATACTTTGACAGAAACCAAGCCAACCTCATTGGCAAGGAGTGCTCATCCTGTTATTGCTGTAGTTGTAAAATAAAAGAATACTTGCATGATAAAAAGAGACAAAGAGTCCTGTTGCACCTTATAGACTAACAGATGTACTGGAGCATAAGCTTTGGGGGTGAATACCCACTTCATCAGATGCATGATCGAAATCCAGACTCAGGCCAGGTCTACACTGCGACTTTAAATCAGTTTAATGGCCGATATACCGATTTAACGCTGTATCCGTTCACACGACGTCGTCATTAATATCGAGTTAAACGGCTCCTTAAATCGATTTCGGAACTCCTCCCAAACGAGAGGAGTAGCGCTAAATTCGATAGTATGATAACTCGGTTTAGGGTTGTGTTGGATGGAAAGATCGAGTTATTGGCTCCGGCTGCACTCCAGCTGCAGCACTGACCCTGTGGACCAGCAATCTGACACTCGGATGCCAGCGCGGCAGGCTGAGGCGGGGGGTCCTATAAGACAGTGGGTCCGGGGGCAGGGAAAAAGCCCCCGAACTTTGCATTTACGAGTTCCTGACTTGCCCGCGTGGAGCTCTGATGCGCGGCTGGCGACTGCAGTTTTTAAGTATTCTTTCTTTGCTTTTTCCTGTGTTGAAATCGACAAAAAAACGAGCTCCGCATGGCACTGTACGGGGTATACTGGTCTGATCGCTTGATGTGGGGAGGACAAATTCTTGTGTGTTATCGCAGCTTCGTTACAGAACAACAATCGCCAAAGCGTTTGAACATTAGAAAAAAAAAAACAACTCCAGGATACACAGTCCGCTGCGTTTTGGACCAGCCGTAACTGAGGCCAGAGACCTCAATGGACGCTCATGAAGGGAGGGACGGGGGGTACTCGAGGACCTCCAGCCTATCCCACAGTTCACAGCCAAGTCTCTGACAATTATTCTGCCTTCATTGGCTGAAGCCACTCCCCAATGTCTTGTAGCGTTAAACACACAGTGTCTGGCGTAGCGTCCGGAACAGCTCCTCAGTTATATACCCCCCCCCCACCACGTGAACAAAAAAAGGGAAAGATTCGCTGTGCATATGGCGTTTGTTGCTCAATGCTCTCCTCGCAATGCGAAAAAGGCGCCAAAGGGTTGATGCTTGCTGCCTTCACAAGGAGCGGGTGAGGTTGTAACCCAGCACCACCCGGCAATGTGTTTCTTGCCATCAGGCACTATGTGCTTCAACAGGAAGTGGGAACTATGGGATAGCTGAGGAACAGCTACCCACAGTGCACTGCTCCTGAAATCGATGGTAGCTTTGGACCATGGACGCAAACAATCGATTTCTGGATCCCACTGTGGACACGCTAAACCGATTTTATTAGATCTGTTTTGTAATATCGGTTTAAGCTAATTCGAAATAATCGTGCAGTGTAGACGTACCCTAACACGGCTACCTCTCTGATACTTGCATGATAAAGTTATCCTATATTTTCAAGTCAATTACTTTAATTAAATTCTTTTGTCTTTTTCCTCTTTTATTTTCTCCTCTTCCTATTAACTATTCTTTCTTCGGTATCTGCCTTAACAGAGGCCTCTGTATGTTTTTGTAGTAAGGTTTGAATTCAGTGGAGTAGTTGTGCAAAGGACGGATTTGGCCCAGTATTTGTAGCCTCATTGTTCCCATACATGAAAATGAAATGAGCATCAAGATATTTTCTTAGTGATTTTTAATTGTGTTTTACATTTTCATAATTGAGACATGGATTGTACTAACTAGATGCATTCTTGAAGGGGACTGTTCCTGTAAAGTCCTTATCCTTATTGATGGAGGGGTGTGTGTGTGTGTGATCTCATCTTTATATATAGTGCCATCTCCTCCTCTTCTATGCTCTGTGGAAGACTCCCTTAGGTCCAGGGCCCATGTGAGGAAAGGAAGTGGTGACTGAATGGCCCTGGGGAAATAATGGATGGGCAAAGGCAGGGGACAAACATTGTCCTCTCTCCAAATCTGAACAGAGGCAAAACACTGTGAAAAGCAGGGAGCTGCGCAGGATAATATCTAAAAATATTCTGAGTTAGAAATAGTTGGTGGGGAAAGAATTAAATCTGTGGAGGGAGAAAGAAAGAGAGAAGAAAGGCTGGTTGATATGGAAGGAGAGAAGAAGGATAGTAATCTCCTAATAGAATAAAGTAAAACTATTTAGTGACAAAGGAAGAACAATGGAATAACTTGACAAATATGGAAAGAAGGAAGGATGGGTTTAGGGCTAAGGGATTAGATTAGGATTGAGGAGCTCTAGGTTTAATTCCTATCTCTGTTACCACTTATTTCCTTTTTGACTTTGAGCAATTCATTTATTTCACTCAGATTTTCTAGGGCATGAATGGAAGTTAAACACCATGCTCTCATTGATTTTTTTCAGTGGGAGTTGAGTGGCTTTTGTGCCTTTGAAAATCTTGCCCTTTATTTTTATGCAGCCAGATTTTCAGAAATGCTCAGCAGCCAACAGCCCCCATTGAAAAGCTAAGTGCTTTTGAAAATATGGCCTTGAGTCTCTCCATGTGTTAGTTCCTCATTTGTAAAATAGGGAGAATAGTTCCCTTCTACCATTCTTTATCTGTATGGGCTAGTTAGATCGTAAACTTTTTGGGGAAGAGGCCCTCTCTTACTGTGTGTATATATACAATGCTTACTACAATGGGGCTCCAATATTGGCTGCAACCATTTAGTCTTTACTCTGTTACATTGAATTTATTGTTCTCCAACCCTCTGTTGCAGATTCCTACTATTGGATTCTCTCTCTCCATTAACTGAATCAGTGTTTCAGGTTCCATGGTGGTGGGTGTGGTATAAGAACTTGAATAGAATAGAACAGAACTTGTTTTAGGCCTGTGCAATTAGTAGCCACTTTGAGAAGGAAAGGCTATTTCCTGAAGTACCAGTTTAATACAACACAGGGGGAATGGCCCACAGGCTGTGGTACCAAAGAATCATAGAAATGGACTGGGAGGGAACTTGACAGGTCATCTAGTCTAGTCCCCTGTACTGAGGCAGGACTAAGTATTATCTAGACCAGGGGTCTCAAAGTCAAATGACCATGAGGGCCACATGAGGGCTAGTTCATTGGCCCGGGGGCCACATCACTGACACACACACAACCCTTGCTGCCCCCGGTCCTGTCCCCACTCCATCCCTTCCATGAGGCCTCACCTCTTTCTTCCCCCATTCCAACCCCTTCCCTTAAGTCCCCACCCCAACTCTGCCCCCTCCCTGCCCCCAGAGGGTGCATGAGGGCTGTGACAGGGGCTCAGGGCAGGGAGTTGGGGTACTGCAGGGGGTTGGGGTGCAGGCAGGAGGCTCAGGGCAGGGGATTGGGGTGCAGAACTGGTGTGGGATGCAGCAGGGGGCTCCAGGCACTGAGTTGGGGTGCAGGCAGGGGGCTCAGGGCAGGGAGTTGGGGAGTGAGGTGCAAGAAGGCTTCGGGCTCCGGGGTGGCAGTGGCACACACCAGGGCCAAGGCAGGCTGCCAGCCCCAGCCCCGGCCTCACTCCGCTCCAGGAAGTAGCTGGAACCATGTCCCTATGGCCCCCTAGCGCGCTGCTTGCTACACCTCCAGGTACCTCTTCCAAAGCTCCCATTGGCTGCAGTTCCCCATTCCAGGCCAATGGGAGCGGCGGAGGGGGGCAGTGGTGCCTTGAATCCAGGGCAACACACGGAGCCCTCTGCTTCTCTTTTCCCCCCACCCCTGGCCGGCCACAGGGATGTGATGCCAGCCACTTCAGGGGGCGGTGCGGGGCTTAAGGGGGGCAATCCCACAGATGTAGTTTGCCCACCCCTGGCCTGGAGGAAGGCTGGGGGCGGTGGGCACAGGCCACCTAGCGGGCTGCAGGAAATAGCCCTGCGTGCTTGAGACCCCTGATCTAGACCATCCCTGACAAACAAAGTCTATTAAAATAACACTAGGAAGATAATGTGCAAAAGATAAGATGAAAAAGATGAGCTGAAAATCAAGACAGAAGAGAAGTAGTGACTGACCGACTCGGAGAAAAGGGAAGAAGGAAGAAAGAGGTTGATCAAAGACAGGAGTATATGAGAAAGAAGGGAGTGATTAAAGTCTGTGAGGCAACAGGGTAAAGAAAGAGCTGAGAAAAGCAGAAAGGAGGAGAGAAAGAATTAAAAGAAAATTATTGAGTGTAATTCTGAAATTGTATTATGACCTTTAATGGGTTATTAAATATTTGCTTGTGTCCACTTATGTTTTCTGAAGGTGAGAGGGAGAGTGGGAGTTGATGATAAATTTTCGTGTGAATGTGTTAAAATGCCTGCCAAGGGAATTATTAATTCTCTATACACTATAGAAAGAATGAGATAAAAGAGAGGTTGTATACAGAGAGTCATGATTTGTTGTGTGATATTCTGTGTAAACTCCACACAGAAAATGAAACATTTAATTTTCTCCCACAGGGTCCTCCACAGTGTAAGCATGGCCTATATTCTTTATTTCTACATGTATATAATTACAGATAACTGTATTAAAACCCATCTTAACTCATCTGGGAACTATCCAGCAATAACTCATACAGTGCAGGTCATGATTCCATCCTTAATCATTTCCTGTTGGTGGAGGGCTGCCATCCCCCCCTCTCCCCCCAACCACTCCACAGCTGGTCCCCAGCCAGTTGCTTGGACACCACTGCCCTCCCCTCATGTGAGGGTTAAGGGATTGGGGAAATGAGGTTGTCTCCATTTTCTACCAAATATTAGGACCTCATTCCCCAGCTTCTTTATGGGATGCCTTCCCCAAAATCTACTTTCAGTTTGGGCTTGAGAAGGTGCTCTGGTTGGAGGGACAGTATTTATATACCCCCTCTTGGGTATGTGGGGGGTCAGTGGTTTATCTGAGCTCCACCGGCCTGCACACCCGCTCAAATGATGTCTTTCTTACTCTCCAAGTCACTATCCCTCTTCCAACCCCAAGGGGGAGGGATTCTTAAGCGTCACTACCCTCTTCTCCCACCAGTCCAGACAAAGACCCCCTGCCTTTGAGGCAGAGGTAGAGGGTGTTATGTTGCGTAAAATGAGTGTAATACACAGAGTGAATCCTAGAGAATTATCTCACAAATGCTTTTCAGGCTGGCTCTGTTCGCAATGGTATGGTAAAGATGGATGGAAATGGGTTATGTTTATTGAGATTTTCTTCCCAAAATTGCTTCTCAGGCCTGCCCAAAAATTCTAAAGCTGGCTCCCCTTTCCAATGGTATCAAAAATGTATCTAGGCCTAAAATGTCACAAGACATCAGACCTTAAACCTGTCTCTGTTCCAGGCTTAATACTGGGAGGGAAAAAAAGCAATGTGTCTCTGGTAGTCTTTTTTTTTTCTTTTTTAAAAAGCAGATTTCTGAAGTTATTCTAAGTTTTAGAAGTCGTAGTGAACATGGTTTGGTGGGCAGAGTGAAGGTCAAAGTTGTATGATAAATGCATCTCACACATATGCCATGGAAAGTAATGTAGACTGAGGTTTTCAAAGCTACCTAGGGGGGTTAGATACACATTTTCCATTAAAGTTAATGAGAGTTGTGCATCTAGAACCCGTAGGAAGCTTTGAAAATCTCAGCCATAGTGGTTTTTAGAATACAATTTTTCAAGGAGTTTAAGATCCTTTGGACCCTCTTGGCTGCAGCTAACGATTGCATTTCCCCTCTTTATTAACTACCAGTAGCTTGAATCCTCTTTAACATTGGTAATACAGTCCATTTTCTAAAGATAAAAATGCATATAATGATGAAATACCATGGCTTCACTATCAGTGTGGGGGATGGGTGGGAACAGAAAAGAAATCTGGATAAAAGTCCATCTGGGGTTAAAGCCTAAATTTAACTTGTCTTTGGCAGACTAAGTTTATATTAGCAAATTTTGGCTTATTTGGAAAGGAGAATAGAAGGAATTTACTGTTTGAAATGGGTCTCATTTTCTGCAATCTTCATCTCTCTCTGCCTTCTCCCCATCACTGTCTCATTGGTCTCATGAAAGCCCCTGTGGACAACCTGGAATGTAAGTGAATCTTTTTGCTTATTATGTGAGGGAAATCGCAAATACAGTCGAAGTCTTGGGCAACAGTTGGTTCTAATTATTGTGCCAGAGTATGCATGGATAAAGCTTTCAAAAGTAGGGAATCGGAAAACTAGAGATACTAAATTCAACAGTTTGAGATATATTTGTGTACAAATTAGTTTAGAGGGGAAACAAACTCTCTTGTAAAGCACAGAACAGATACAAAGTGATCACATATTAACAAAGTCCCTGAGGATACTAGGATAAAATTAAGCAACAAGACAAAGAAAAGAAAACAAACAAACAAAATTGTTATACAAAACACTTGGGAGTATCCTGAAGAGTATCCATCAACTACAACTGTTATTGGATGATGAAAAAGTGAGGACACCAAACAACCAAGTAGAAGTGCCACCACCATATAGATCAGAATAAAGTTTAAGGTACTAAAATAGTTAAGTGTAATAATTATGGCAAAAAAGGCATAATACCAAGTTTTTAGATAATAATATTCCTTTGTAGATCTCAAAGTCTTTTACAACAGAGGTCTGTATCCTTATCCCCTTTGTGACACCCATTTTACAGATGGGGAAACTGAAGCCCAAGAGGGAAGTGCATTGCTGAAGGTCACCTAGTAAAGTAGTGACAGAGCTTAGAATTGAAGCCAGGTCTGCCTGAGTCCCAATCTAGTGCCCTTTTCATTAGGCTGTGTTGCCTTCCCACAAGGAAGTAATACTGGGGCCTCAGTTAGGTACAGAATAATGGGCACTGCTAGCCAGTTCTCAGTTTGTTAAAAAGTGCCATGCTATTGCTTCTGGTTTTATTAACCTTTAGAGGGCTCCTGGATTTGGATGGGGGTATACAAATGTTTTACTTTCTAAAATTGTATAGAGATTATTGGTAAGCATTTGAAACTGACAGGACTGGATCATGGGACTAGATAGTCACTTACAGGTGGGTATTTTTACCCCCATACAGATCAGATCTTATATCCTTTTCAGTGTTTTTACCCTGGAAATATACAGAGTTCAAAATAATGCATTTTCATTGGCTTATCCAGCTCATTAGGCCATATGTTCTTTGACAAATAGAGTATCTTAGCTTTTCAGTCTCCAAGACCCATTTTGTTAAGGATGGAAATAAATGTGGAAGTAAAATTTTTAAAAATGTTAAAAACCTAAGTTCCATTGGATGCTTTTGCAGTAAGGCACTCTTGAAAATATTTCTCATTGTCTAAAATGAGCGACAATACAGCACAATCTTGCAAGGACAGACCAATGAAATAGGTGAACTAATGGGGTGACCATCCACATTAAAAGAAAATAAAGGACAAATGTATGGAAAAAGTACCAGACAAAGCCTATCTTTATGAGACAACACCTCAGAATGTTTTCTGCTAGAACAGGGGTTGGCAACCTTTCAGCTGTGGTGTGCTGAATCTTCATTTATTCACTCTAATTTAAGGTTTCGCGTGCCAGTAATACATTTTAACGTTTTTAGAAGGTCTCTTTCTATCTCTATAACATATAACTAAACTATTGTTGTATGTAAAGTAACCAAGGCTTTTAAAATGTTTGAGAAGCTTCATTTAAAATTAAATTAAAATGCAGAGCCCCCTGGACCAGTGGCCAGGACCCGGGCAGTGTGAGTGCCACTGAAAATCAGCTTGAGTGCTGCCTTCGGCACCTGTGCCATAGATTGCCTACCCCTGTGCTAGAACAAACATACACTGAAAAACACATCTTTGTATGACAATATTATTTGTATTGTTTAATTATTAATGTGAAGTACCGGATAGCTACATGAAAAAGATTATCACCCACTGACCTACAGTATCTAATTTATATAAGTATGGGATACAGAAAGAATGTGAGCCCCAACTGATGCCATATGAACTATGGATGTTTTGGGAAATTATTGCAGAGGGTGAGGAAGAGAAGAGGTTGCGCACTCCCAGCAGTAAGAGAATAAAAGGATTTAATGAGTTTGTGATGAGGTGTGTATCCCACACAGGCAGTAAAAGGGTTATGGCATGCCTGAGAGGCCAATTATGCTACGTAGCTGCACCTATGCGGTGAGCCAGGTTTAATTAAAGATGAAGCCCAGCGGGGGAAGGAGTTGCATAGTGACTAGAGAGAATGCTGCAGCCCCTCTCTTCACACTAGCGAATGGGGAGACTGGCAGTGTCAAGGAGGAAGCCTAGAGAGACAGTTGGCCACGGTATCCTAAGTAGAGAAGTCTGGCAAAAGGCCAGAAAAGAAAGCAAGCAGCTAGCGGGGTGGAGCATGCTCCACTGGGGAGCCCTGACAAAAAGGCGGAATATGGATTTTGAAGGAGCAAGCCTGAGGAAGTGTTCAACTGAAGAACAGAGTGAGATGAAAGGCCAAGGCTGAGAAAGGTGGAAATTGCTTTGTCTGTATTTTTGGATTTGGAATTTTGTTTGGGGATTCCAGGGAGAGCCCTGAGAGCACCTGTTTCTGAAAGAAGGGTGAACGAAGAGAGGTTGTGGAGAGATGGTCTGAAAAACAAGACTATAATAGGAAGAAATCAAAGAGATGCAGCAACAAAGAGGAGACTTGGCTGCTGGTTACAGTGTCGCTGGATTGAAATCCATTTTAGTGGGTAGGCCACGGTTCCCTTACTAGCCACTACGGAAGGTGGTGAGAGACCTCTGAGGAGGGCATAAGGATGACTGAAAATATGGATAGAAGTGTGTGAGACCGAAAACTTTCTGAAAGGACACTGAATGGTCTTTTGTCAAACTTATTACCCTGGAAAGGGCAGAAGTAAAGTGTGACCTAGCCAGAGGGCTGAGTGACAAGAAGAGGTGTATCACTACGAGCACTGGCAGGAGATTCAAGAGAAAAAAGAGCTGCTACAACATGTCCAGCCCTGAGGGGGTGCATCAACAGTGAATCCACCTTTCTACAGGGTTGCATTCTCACCTTCTTTTCTGGTCATTTTGTACTGTTCTGGCATTGCAGGGCAGTTAGAAAACTGCCCTGAAGCATTTGGGCTGAGGATTGCCCTGGTGTGAATGAGTCCCAGGATGGTGTAAGGCTACCATAAATAGCTGTAGACCACCTACTCCCACCACACATCACATGATGGGGCTGGGGAAATCCGTGTGGGGAGTGACACATCACAGGTATATCCAAGCAAGGTCAGAATGCACAGTGGCTGATCCTTGGATGGCAGAGTGATCTCTGTGGACCCACATAGTTTAAAACAAAATTTTCACTCAATTCCAAGGTTGGGGAAATATAAAGTTGGCTGAGAGCCACCTTTTCGCCCACACTCAGGTATGCTCAATTCAGGTGAAGAGCCAGCCCAAAACCTGCAAATATCTGAAAAGCTGGACATCAGAGAGACATAGGCATTGTTGGGAATCCACAATCTCAGTAAGGCTGTTTGAAACGTTGGCAAATGCTTTTTTGTTTTAACCATGGAGACAGAGGTGCTTACAGTTTAATTAGAAACAATCAGTTCTCCCTCTGCCTAAATTGCTGAATAATAAACTATAGCCACAGAGAGTTTGTCCTCTAAACATTCTCACTACCCTACTCAGCCAGACCCTTAGCTGAGCTGAATTCTATTAGGGCTATCTCAGCTCTTGTGAACTGAAACTCATTTAATTAAAACTTATGCATACTGATTTAAGATTGCCACCTACATGCAGCATTCTCCATAAATTGTGGGCCCAACTTTTAAAAATGTAGGCACTAAGCTGGAAAACCATATAATTTGTGGTATACTTTATTATTGTTTATTCCTCATCTTGGTGGCTGGAAAGTGGGAGTGGAAGCAGGACCGGAGCTAGTGTTTTTAGCGCCCTAGGCGCATGGCCATTTCGCCTCCGCGCGCACTGGTCCTGCTGCTCTGGTGAACCTGCCGCAGTCGTGCCTGCGGAGAAGGTCCGCTGGTCTGCGGCTCTGGTGGGGCTGCCGCAGCCGTGCCTGCGGGAGGTCCACCGGAGCCACGGGAGCAGTAGACCGTCCGCAGGAATGCCTGCGGCAGCTTCACTAGAGCCGCGGAACCAGGGGACCCTGCGCAGACATGACTGCGGCATGTCCACTGGAGCCGCCTGCTGCCCCCACCCCCGGCAAAATGCTGCTCCCCAATAATCCGGGCGCCCTAGGCGATTGCCTAGGCCGCCTAAATGGAAATGCCAGCCTTGAGTGGAAGCAGGGATGTGTTAACTGTGTTGAATGGTAGGAACAACTCTAGGGGAAATGCTGGGGGAAATGTTGCTTCATCTCAAACAAATATAAGACTGCATTATCTTTGTAGGACGTGGAACAGGACTGTGAAAATGGGGACTACTCTGTAGCCTTTGGGACAGGAGGCAACTCAAGTTGACTCACGTTACATAAGTAACGTAACAGCAGCTTAAGGAATTGATCCAGTGAGAAGCTGATTACACTGCTCTACAGCCAAAATGATTCTGAAATAAATGTAGTCAAACTTTACTAATTCTGGGTCACTGAGAAGGAAAATGATGCTTAAAATTGTTGATTGGCTCTAGTCTAGCTGTTGGGCTCCAGACTACAGCAGTGGAATCTCCTGGCAGGTGACCACCCTCTACTCCGGGTTCCAGCCCAGGCCCTGTGGACTGCAGCTATCTAGAGTGCCTTCTGGTACAGCTACAACTCCTGGACTACTTCCCATGGCCTCCTCCAACACCTTCTTTGTCTCCACCACAGAAACTTCCTCCTGAGTCTGACAACGCTTGTACGTCTTAGTCCTCCGTAGTATATGCCTCTCACTCTCAGTTTCTTGCATGCCTCTTGCTCCAGTTTCTTACAACACACACAACTTCCTCTCCTCTGGCTTCTTTGGCCCTGACTGGAGTGAGCCCTTTTTAGCATCAGAGGGGCCTTAATTAGAGTCAGGAGCTAAGCACTCACCTGATCTTAGTGGTTAATTGGAGTCAGGTATTCTCTTAGCCTAGAGCAGCCCCTGTTCTGGTCACTCAGGAAACAGAAAACTGCTTATCCAGTGGCCAGTACATCTGGCCACTGGCCTGGGTCATCACATATCCTCCCCCTGCTCAACACCAAGGGGTTGGGCAGTTGGGACATCGAACGTGTACACTGATAAGCCATTGGTTGCATGGTGAGCCTCTCTGTGCTGTATGCGGAACTGGAAAGGTTGAGAGGATAAGAACCACTGGTTACTCTTGTGTCCTTTCCTTCTTCCATTGCATCCATTGAAGAGGGGCATGGTCGGTCATGAGGACAGATCTGCACCCAGCAAGTAGTAACACATGTTTCCATGGCCCATTTATGGCGGCACTCACTTTCTACCACTGCATATTTTTGTTCCCTTGGAAGGAGTTTCTTGCTGAGGTAGAGATTGGGTGTTCTCTTTCCCAACCATCTCTGACAGGACAGCCCTAACTCCACCTCGGACACATTTGTCTCAGAGATGAATTCCTGGTGAAATCCGGGCTATCATATGGGGTTACTGCAGAGGGCACTCTGTAGGATGCCCTCTATGCTGCTTGGACCATCTGAATGGATTTGGACCACAGGCCTTCACTAAGTCCATTAGGGACTTGCCCTGTGGTAAAATGGGGGATGAAACGCCAGTAATACCCACCTCCTAGCAATGCTCAGACTTGCTTCTTACCACTTGGTTGTGGCCAATTTTTGTGGCCTCTAACTTGTTCGTTGAAGTTCCAGGCCTACCTACCATGCAGCACAGATATTTTGGCCTCCGTGAACCCCACAGCACACTTAACAGGGTTTTCCGTAAGGCCAGCTTGCCTGAAGGTATCAAGGACTGCCCTCACCTTCTTCAAGTGGCTTTACCAGTCTGGGGTATGAATCACCATGTCATCAAGTAGCCGCAACATGCTGGCATGAGGGTGTAGTAACTTGTCCATTAGGCGCTGAAAGGTAGCAGGGGCCCATGTAGTCCAAAAGGAAGGACATATACTGGAAAAGACCCTCTGGTGTAGCGAACGCCATCTTCTATGCATTTTCGGCTAGGAGAATCGCCAGTACCCCTGTGTCAAGTCTAGGGTCTTAAGCACCAGGCATTCCCAAGATGATCCACTAATTCGTCTATTCGGTATAGGGTAGGCATCAACTGGGATATCTCATTTAGTCGACGGAATCTTTGCAGAACCTCGTGGTGCCATCAGGTTTGGGCACCAACACTATTGGGCTGGATCACTGACTGTAGATTCTTCAATGATCCCCATCTCCAGCATTTTCCTGACTTCTGCTTTTATTTCCTCTTTTTGCTGCTGGCACCTGGTGGGCCTCATTGTTACTCTGGCTTCAGATTCATGACGATGTGGTGATATGTCCAGTTGTGCAACCGGCTTTGTTGAGAATTCGGTCTTGATATGGGCATCATCTCAGTTACCTCTTTTCTTCTGGGCTGTCATTAGATCAGAAACCCTCACCTGTTCAGAGTTTTGTTCCTGGTGCAGGCTTTTCCAAACCACTGTGTAAGCTCTCGATATGCCAGGGTTTCAGAAAGGTTGACTGATATATCTGCTCTAGTTTTCGACATACTGTCGACCTTGTAATTTATCTTCCCCCATGGGTTCAACTATTTCATAGGCCCTTGCCACTGGGCCAACAGCTTACTTTCAGCGTGGGTACCATACCATTACTCAGTCACCGGGCTGAAACTGACGAACCTTGGCTTGACATTTGTACAGGGCCGGCTCTAAATTTTGCTGCCCCAAGCAAAAACAAGACCCCCCCGCCCTCCCCAAGAGTCGCATCACCCCTCGCGCCCCCCGAGCATTGCGTCACCCCACCCGGCCCCGAGCGTAGCGTCGCCCCCGTCCCTGCCCCCCCGAGTGCCACCCAGTCCCCTGCCCCCCGAGTGTCACATCACACTGCCCAAGTCCCCGGCCCCTCTGAGCATCACGTCGCGCCGCCCCAATTCCCAGCCCCTCCGAGCGTCACGCCGCCCAAGTCCACGCCCTCTCCGAGCGTCGCGTCGTGTCGTCCAAGTCCCACCCCCTCTGAGTGTCGCGGCGCCCAAGTCCCCTGCCCCGGAGTGTCACTTGCGTTACCCCAGTCTCCTGCCCACTGAGCGCCGTGCACCAAGTATCCCGCCCTCCCGAAGCATTGATCGCGCTGCCAAGTACCCTGCTCCCTGAGCACCATGCCCTAAAGCCGTCCCGCCAAGTGCTGCGCGCCCAAGTCCCTGCCCCCCAGATGGCGCCAACGCCTCCCAAGCCCCGCCTTCCCCCCAGCAAACCAAAAAAACAAAACAAACCCTGAGTGCCACCCAGTCCCAAGTGACCCCAAGCATGTGGTGGTTAGGCTGGTGTCTGGAGCCGGCCCTGTTTGTAGTAGGTTTGCTGGGCTCTTGGGCCTTCTCTAGGTGCTCTCACTATGGGGAGGACCCGGGCTTCCAGTCCCTCATCTGTAGCACGTGCTTTATTTATGTTCTTCCCCTATACTG